>NC_041404.2:112901604-113029104 GCF_900747795.2 Erpetoichthys calabaricus
AGCTGTTCCATCACACCTGGAAATGCTGCCAAAAGTAGGTTAATGAGCATCTGGAGCACTTCCAGGTGCCTTATAAAAGGAGCCAGCAGCCACTGCTCAGAAAGCCAGAGTTGGGAGGTGGAGGACAATGATTGCCAGGCAGAGTAGAGGCAAACAGGAAGAGAAGGGAAGGAAAGAAGGGACTGAGCATTGTGTGCCATTTGGTATTGTGCTGTGGGGAGCAAAGGAAGCGCCCCCACGTGTAAATAAACTGTGTGCTGTGTGGCAAACTTGTGTCCAGCCTGTCTGGGCCGGGGTTAGGGGGGCTGTATGCACCCCGGGCTTCACAACCCATACTACTCAGATATCAAAGCTTCTTATAATAGACTAAAGTCCTGAAACACATTCACTTTGTCTTACATTAATTCTGAGAGTAAGTGAAATGAATTGCCTAATAATACGCATTGGTTATTCATGAACTCCAGGCACTAATTTGAAAGTTTACAGTTTCTTACTTCAGCTGAAAGGTTTCAGTCGCAGAAACTATGGGGTTTGGAGTGCTCAAGCATCCAGAACATCATAAAATTCATCATTCAAAATAGTACTGTGCATCTAATAAAGCTATACAAGCATTTTGCCCTATAGCACAAAAACTCATCTTGTTTAATTTTCATTTGGAGCTGTTTTACTTTTTTTCCACCTTAAATAAATTTCCAATATCACATTTGTATTCGACAAATTTGCCAAGTGACAGTTTTGATATCTCAATTAGTCTTGCAAAATGCAAGGGCTTAATAACTGCATAAAAATAATTAATAATTGAATGTAATTTTACTCTCAAAGCAATTTTTGTGTGCTCATTTTGAATATGAGGTATTAAATGTGATGAATCTGTAAGCCAATTAATTTATCCACAATGTCAGATACTTTGTTCATTGCCTGCATAATTAATTAAACGTAATTCAGGCAGCCCAAACATTGTGTCTGGCAAGTTGTCTGCAGTATAAGTCTTCCAGATCATTACTGCTTTTCCTACTGTAACTAGTACTTGACTTTTTCCAGTACAGGGTTTTAATAACGAGAATGCTAGGTGCTTCAGATTGTAGTTTTCCATTACATTCTGATATACTGTTTCAGATTCTCATCCTAGCTTAACAGCTGATTATGACCCACTTCACATGTAGCAATTACAGTAGATGCATCCACCTGTGACACAAATGAATGTCATAGGTACCCACAATAATGTTAGGCCAGCATGAACGTTAATATGAAACCTAAACAGCATGGAAATACTTCTATCATTATTGATATTTGAAGTGTTGTGAGAATATTCACATTAGCAGTCTATGGATATTTAATGCTGCTACCACTTGTATAAAATCACATATTCTACTCTCTAATGTCCCTCATTTATTTTTGCATTTATTTGTTATTTTAATCTGGAAGTTAGTGTTTCCCTTTACTGGCTAAGGGGTTATAAGCTAATCCAGAATGTTGCCAGTTCAGCCTCTTTAGTTGACTCACTGTGATTTTTGGGTGAAAGGTCTAACATTTTAATGCTATAACTATAGAAATATGCATACAATTGTACTGTGATTTAATTATCAGCTACATTATATAAATGTGCATGTGCTTTTCTTAATACCCCAAGGACTTCCATTAGGATGTGTATCAGGAATAGTCTACTAGGAGTTAAGCAAGATTATACTGTTAACCTTTCCAAAAAGTGTCTGGGACTTCCCAGAAGTGCCCTGAAACTGCTGCTAGTCTGTTCAAATCAGCATGTTGCCACTGTGACCCTTGGTAGGACTAGTGGGAATATGTGAGTTTGTGGTCTTAATTAAATTCTAATTAGTAATTTCAGGTCAGGTCAGGTTGGGGAGCATGCACTAGTACAGCACGTTGCCACACCCACCACATGATGAAACAGCTTGGGATCCTGTTTGGCACCCCACCAGGCATTCACACAGTCTAGTCCCCCCACTGGAAAATGACCATCTATCTGCCACAACCAGGTATTACATGGGTGTCCCCTTGGTCTGGTCCAGCCGATCAGGTTCTCAACAATGAGGATCTTGTGAGCTGGATCACCCTGCTCGTTCGACACAATCTTCATAGCCAGCCCTGCCAGTGCAAGTGGTCACATTGAAGTCACCCATGACCAGAGAAGTGTCACGTCGTGGGCTCCCATCAACCACTGAGCAAAGTTGCGAATAAAATGTCTCCCTCACTGAGGCATCACTCACTGCAGTCAGAGCACACACTGAGACAAGAGACAAGGTACCCAGAGAGTGCCTTAAACTGAGTCTCATAATACACTTGTTGAAAGGAGTGACAATGGGCACCATCGCAAGGAGTAAATCTGCCAGAGCAACAGCTACTCCGAGTATGACAGCCACCAGAGCGACCAGACCTGTAAAAGGTGTACCCACCTACAGAGATCTGGCCAGTCCCAGGTCTGTGCACCTCAGACAGTGCCGCCACTGAAACGTAGATTTTAGGAAGTTCCTTCGACAGCAGAGGAAGATGATCATCATTCTACGTTCCTACCCAGATGGCCCGCCTCAGCACCAGACCAGTTCTGATCCCCAACAGGTCTGACCCCATTAGTTCTCCAACAGTTTTGACTCTTCTGGGCATGAGGCTCCAGAGGGCTTTCCCCCATCCCCTTTATAATGCGATGCAGCCAGAGAGCAGAAAGAACTCCTGTCTGCCTTTTCTGAGCTGGGTGAAGTTTTTATACGGTAGCTGGAGTTCCAATCCTGACACCAAACCCCAAGATTTCCCTGCAATTTGGAGGACCGCTTGCAGAGCCAGATGCACTTTAACGTCATACTCTAGACAAAATTAGTCATTTGTGAAAATAAAAAGATATACAAAATTCTTTAGGGTAGAACTACAATAAAAATTTAATGGAGAGTACCACCATAGTTATTAAATGATTCCACTCTATTCTAATACTTTACAGAGCACTGTCAGAGTTACTGCCATCTTCATGTGCAACCCAACCTGGGAGCACATGTGATACTACTATAAAAGTGGATTGTTGAACTCTTGATCTTTCATAGCCTGTTGTGCTCACTTTGAAGGAAAGATTGAAACTGTGTCATAAACAACATATCCCAAAGGAACAACCTGACTTTTGAGGGAGACAGCTCAGCTGAAAATATTCAGAATCTCCAAAACATTCTGTGGATTTGAGTGTCAAAATATGCATATGCCAAAAAGCAGAAAATGTATCTACCAAAAGAGAATGTGATTTATAATCAAGTCCTATGGAGCTATCCAGAGCTGAGTGTGCAAGAGAATGCATGATGTTGTAGCACCTTTCCTGTGCATTCTGTCGATAAGGGAAAGGAGCAAGGTGCCAGCACCTGTGTATGTAGTGACACGTAATGACATCATTGTTGTTACAAAAAACAGTCAAAACCTTATAAAACACTGAGGGTTCAGCCAGTCACCTTACCAACATGCCATCCACTGCATACAGTACCATCAAGTCTTGCAAAGCTACTTTACTTAAAGATAAATGAATCATCGGTTGACCCAGGCCACCAAGCTACTGACTTGTGCATTAAAGAAATGTCACTGCTGACGGTTAACAAAAGTAGCTTCATTCTCACTAACTTCCCTTATTGCAGTGGTTGCAGTGAAGTGCTCTTATTGGGTTAGGAAAACTGGACATTGCTACAAATTAACTTTTTATGTTGGCAAAAACCTGTTATGTTTTATGTATGTACACCCGCACCATAAGAAAATGGAATGTGGCTTCCATTGTGACCGCCGGCATGATCAAGTGAAGCTTGGCTGAGATATTTCTGACCTGTTTTCCAGTTCCCTGAGAAGAAACAAAAGGTGAGCTATATAAACTGAAGAAAAAACAAAAGGGGTCATCGGCACAAATATGCAGAATTGTCCCTCTTAAAAGGGAGCTACAATAGTATCTGTACATTACATTCATCAGTTTTAAGGTTGAATATGTTTGTCAAGTCAACAAACATTATAATAACAACTCAGTAATATGAAGTATTATATGCATGAGTTATCACTTAGCTGGTTTGGCTGAATTTCCTAGCTTCATCAAAGGTTCTGTCATTCCCAGCTCCTCTAAAATGTTGTGTTAGGATGAGTCAGAGATGCTGTAAATATACACAGGCTCTCCATTCAAATTTTCCTTTATAAACCCAGGAATTTTGCATAGAAGTTATGTATGCACATTTCAAGGCACTTTTTGTGTGTGCGCAAGTTTTTTAAATCTGATCCCAGATTACATGGCCCAAGGCAAATAATATAAAAGAGCCATTGCTCTACTGCCAAGTTGTTTGCCTGCCTTTGGAAATGTTATCATTGATAAAGGAGCACTGCAATCATTGGGTGGAAGGGTACTTTCATTATATTGGCCAGCCCAACACTGACTCAGCTGTGGAATGGCCAGTAGGGAGGAGGCATCTTTTTGGCCGCAGTCTCCACTACTCTGAACTAATCCCATATGAGATATAATCTACTCTTGCATTTTACTTTGTAGCTTGTACTATTACTATTGTACTATTGTAAGGTTTTGTATTCCTGAGGTGTCAATGATAGATTGGCCATCTATGTCTGTGAAGAGGATTACTTGTGATCTGTTTTGTGTTTTGTATTGAATTTACTCCATTTTTGACACCCATTGTGTGCCCAATCTACCTGGAAAGGGAACAAGTTTTTTTGGGAGTTTTTTCTTGTATTCTTAGGGAGTTTGGGCTGAAGGGCTGTCAAACAACAGGGCTGGTAAATACCCATTATTGCACTCCTTGTGTGATTTTGGGATACACAATAAAACATTTTTGTTGTTGTTTAAAGGCCTGGCTCTTGGTTTTTATCCACTACACTTGCAAGCCCAGACACTCAGACTCCTCGCTCAGTCCATCGAGAGCCCTGATCAAAGCCTCAGATGACTTTGTAAAGATGCAAAGTAAAGATCAGCAAATTTTTCTTCTGCAAATGATATCCACAGCCATTTGATCCCACGAGCCTGCCCAACACCCAGTCCATGCAAGCATTGAACAGAGTAGGAGCACACCCCGATGAACTCCAGAATCAATTGGGAAAAACGCAGAGGTTCTGCCTCCACTCTGCCCAGCACTCACAATACCAGTGTACAGACTGTCCATGATATCCACCAATTTCAAGAGGATCCCACGAAGTCTCATAAAGTCCCACAGGTCAGCTTGATCAACTGAGTCAAAAGCTTTATGAAAATCAACAAAGGCTGCAAAGAAACTCTGCCAATATTTGCATTAGTGCTCCATGAGAACCCTCAGTGCCATGATGTGGTCAATGATAGACTTCTAAATCATAAAATCAGACTGCTCTGGTCGCTGGTAGGTGAGCAAGTGATCACAGATCCTATTGAGGACGGGTCTAAGCAAGGACCTTATCTGGCACTGAGAGCCATATTATCCCTCTGTAGTTGCTGCAATCTGGATGATCTATTCCTGATAGGGACAAGTCCCATTTTCCAGTCAGTTGGGATGATTCCCATCTCCCAAATGGAAGCAAAGATTGCTTGCAATGCAATCATACCTCTAGCCTGGTGAAGTTCACCCTGGATATCACAAATACATGCAGCCTTCCCAACCTTTAGCTGGTTCACCTCCTGTGCAATCTCAAGAACTGTGGACCCAGAGATGTCCAATGTTCTATCCAAAGGATCAACCTTAAACAGCTGCTCAAAGTAGCCAGCCTAGCAGGTCACAATTGCAGCGTCATCCATAAGGACTATCAATCACCTGCCCTTACTGCAACTCTCAGAGGAAAAGATTTAGGTGCCTCATCCCATCTGCACATATTGTTTAACACATCTGCACCTGTGCCAACTGTGATGTTATTTACCAGCACTCTTTACCATATGATTAAGGCAACAGCCTCTGTTGTTAGTCTAGGTGAAGCCAAGGTCAAATGAACATTCCACTGCGGGACTGCACCATTGTTGAATAATGTAGAGTAGTGAGATTAATTTAGGTAGAGCACTCCAGCAGCCTCAGCAGCACTCCATTAACCAGATGTGTATGACAGCTTGCATGGAATTTGCCAAATGGCATTTAATAGACTCTGAGAGCATGGAGAGCATGAAGAAAATATGCTGTGGGGTGTGATAGAGTGGGTCTGGCTCCATGCTCCCTTTTCTCATTTGGGAGCTTCTTGAACCCGACACCATCGATAGTCATGACTGGGATGAGCTGTATAAATGAGGACACCACATGAAGCAAGGGGAAAGTGCAAAGTGCTCAATGCTTTTATTAAAATAATTCAAAAGTGTTAAAAAAATTAGTGCAGTGCTTCCTCAATAAATAAATAATCTGTAAAAATGAAAATCCATGTGATTAAAAACAAGGCTGAAAATGAGAATAAAAACCATCACAGTCATTGGGTCAGTGTGTTGCCTCCACTCCTGAATGAGCCAAGCACAACTCCCTCTTAGTCTCCTCAGCACACCCATTACTCGCTCAGTTGGTGGAGGCTTTAACAGCCGCAGTCCTCTCCATCCTGACCCCCATCTTTGGCTGCCTCGAGCTGCGTCACCAGACCGCTTGGAGTCAGTTGTCCTCTTGTCTTCCTTCAGGCTCACTTCAGTGTACCTCGGATCCCTGGAGAGTATGCCACCTTGATCGCACCCACTCCTCTATGCATTCAGTGGGGATGATCAATCCCTAGTGCGCTGATCCTTTGCTCTGTTGCAGGACCACTGACCATGCTGCTTTTTCTCACTCTGGCTGGCTGGCTCGTTCTCTCTCTCTCTCTTCACCCCAATGCTGCACTCTCCTTCTCTGCCTCTGATTCTCTTTCCTTGTTTTATTTTTTTTTTCTTTCCCCCTCTCACACTCACACTTGGTGTAAGGCTGCCTGCTCCCGCATCGCGCCTGGGAACCACTCTTGCCATGCTGCCATGCCCCCACCTCATTATTTATTTAAAAAGATGCAAATCAGCCAAGGACCTCACTTTACCACATGGGGGTGTTTTACAATGGTAGGAACAGGGAAACTGGGACAGATGAATGCAGAGATATTCTTGAAGAAATCCTTCTCCAGCATGCATGTGGCCTCAGACAGTTCATCTTTAAGCACGTCAATGACCTGGAGACTACAGCCAAGACAATGCTGGAGTGGCTTTGGAACAAATCTCTGATTGTCCTTGAGTGGCTTAGCCAAAGACCTAGACTTAAACTCCATTGAAAATCTCTGGAGAAACTTTAAGATGGCAATTTGCTTCTCTTCCAATGTAATAGAGCATAAGAGGACTTGCCTGGAAAAATGGGATAAACTGCCAAAGTCCAGGGATGCAAAACTTGTACAGATTTACTTGAAAAGACTAGAAGGTGTAATTGCTACCAAAAGGGATACCACAAAATAGTGAATTAAGGGCCCAAATACACAAATGAATGACAGATTTCAGCTTTTGATTTTTAATAAATTTGAAAACCATTATGAAATCATGTTTTCATTTTATCCTTATTGGTTATTGAGTGCAGATTGTTGATCAAAAATGTCAAATTTTTCCATTTAGATAGATAGATAGATAGATAGATAGATAGATAGATAGATAGATAGATAGATAGATAGATAGATAGATAGATACTTTATTAATCCCAAGGGGAAATTCACATACATTCAGGCGTGAGGCGTCCCTGTTCTTTATGCTGCCTCCCCAGCGCACCACCGCGTAGAAGAGGGCGCTCGCCACAACCGTCTGATAGAATATCTGCAGCATCTTATTGCAGATGTTGAAGGATGCCAGCCTTCTAAGGAAGTATAGCCGGCTCTGTTCTTTCTTACACAGAGCATCAGTATTGGCAGTCCAGTCCAATTTATCATCCAGCTGCACTCCCAGGTATTTATAGGTTTGCACCCTCTGCACACAGTCACCTCTGATGATCACAGGGTCCATGAGGGCTCTGGGCCTCCTAAAATCTACCACCAGCTCCTTGGTTTTGCTGGTGTTCAGGTGTAGGTGGTTTGAGTCACACCATTTAACAAAGTCCTTGATTAGGTTCCTATACTCCTCCTCCTGCCCACTCCTGATGCAGCCCATGATAGCAGTGTTGTCAGCGAACTTTTGCACGTGGCACGACTCCGAGTTATATTGGAAGTCCGATGTATATAGGCTGAACAGGACTGGAGAAAGTACAGTCCCCTGCGGCGCTCCTGTGTTGCTCACCACAATGTCAGACCTGCAGTTCCCGATACGCACATACTGAGGTCTGTCTTTAAGATACTCCACGATCCATGCCACCAGGTATGAATCTACTCTCATCTCTGTCAGCTTGTCCCTAAGGAGCAGAGGTTGGATGGTGTTGAAGGCGCTAGAGAAGTCCAGAAACATAATTCTTACTGCACCACTGCCTCTGTCCAAGTGGGAGAGGGATCAGTGTAGCATGTAGATGATGGCATCCTCCGCTCTCACCTTCTCCTGGTATGCGAACTGCAGAGGGTCGAGGGCGTGGTGGACCTGCGGCCTCAGGTGGTGAAGCAGCAGCCGCTCCATGGTTTTCATCACATGCGACGTCAGAGCGACAGGGCAGAAGTCATTCAGCTCACTAGGATGTGATACCTTTGGGACTGGGGTGATGCAAGATGTTTTCCAAAGCCTCGGGACTCTCCCCTGTTCCAGGCTCAGGTTGAAGATGCGCTGTAGAGGACTCCCCAGCTCCAACGCACAGGCCTTCAGCAGTCGTGGTGATACTCCATTTGTACCCGCTGCTTTGCTGGCACGAAGTCTCCTCAGCTCTCTGCTTACCCTAATGAGAGCTATATGTAATAAAGTGTGTAGAAAGTGAAGGGGTCTGAATACTTTCTTAATCCATCGCATACAAACTGAAAGCTTACTATGTATTAACAGATTAAGAATGTAGCAGGACTTAAAACTAAAGAGCATATAGAAATAATTAATATATTTAATTAATATTGTAAATTTTTATATTATTCATGATGTGAAAAGGATGAGGTTCAAGCCAATGATTTTTTGATAAAATGCAAACACCATTGATCAATGCCCTCTGTGCAGAAAAGCCTGATAAATGTCTGTGACTCTCTGAAATACATAATGTCATAAACAAAGTGCTACAGGCTATCCAGTAGGATTTTATAAAAAGTTCTCAGATCAGTTATTGCCATTATTATTAGCAATATTTATAGAAACTAGAGAAAATAAAATCCCATCATAAATATTACACTAAGTTTCAATTACAGTCTTTCTGAAGAAAATAAAGATTTGGTACAATGCGCAATCATACAGACCAATTTCACTCCTGAATTATGATGTAAAGATACTGGCGAAAGTTTTAGCTACAAGAATCAAGAAAATGTGTCAATTTGTAATATCTCAATACCACATTAAATTAGAAAAGTACCTAAATGAAGATAATATTTAAGTAACAGCTATTATGCATCAGTTTGAATGTATGTGTTTTTATGTTTTTGTGAACTTATTTTTCATGTTTTTACAGTAATCCCTCCTCCATCGCGGGGGTTGCGTTCCAGAGCCACCCGCGAAATAAGAAAATCCGCAAAGTAGAAACCATATGTTTATATGGTTATTTTTATATTGTCATGCTTGGGTCACAGATTTGCGCAGAAACACAGGAGGTTGTAGAGAGACAGGAACGTTATTCAAATACTGCAAACAAACATTTGTCTCTTTTTCAAAAGTTTAAACTGTGCTCCATGACAAGACAGAGATGACAGTTCAGTCTCACAATTAAAAGAATGCAAACATATCTTCCTCTTCAAAGGAGCAAACAAATCAATAGTGCTGTTTGGCTTTTAAGTATGCAAAGCACCACGGCACAAAGCTGTTGAAGGCGGCAGCTCACACCCCCTCCGTCAGGAGCAGAGAGAGAGAGAGAGAGAGATAGAGAGAGACAGATAAAAAAATCAATACGTGCCCTTCATGCTTTTAAGTATGCGAAGCACCGTTCAGCATGTCGTTTCAGGAAGCAGCTGCAGCTGCACAAAAGATAGCAACGTGAAGATAATCTTTCAGCATTTTTAGACGAGCGTCCGTATCATCTAGGTGTGTGAACAGCCCCCCTGCTCACACCCCCCTACGTCAGCGCAAGAGAGAGAGAGAGAAAGTAAGTTGGGTAGCTTCTCAGCCATCTGCCAATAGCGTCCCTTGTATGAAATCAACTGGGCAAACCAACTGAGGAAGCATGTACCAGAAATTAAAAGATCCATTGTCCGCAGAAACCCGCGAAGCAGCGAAAAATCCGCGATATATATTTAAATATGCTTACATATAAAATCCGCGATGGAGTGAAGCCGCGAAAGGCGAAGCGCGATATAGCGAGGGATTACTGTATTTTATTTCTGTTAGTTTCACTTATTGTCTGTTAGATATGTTCTGATCCCTTAAATGTGTCTCCATTTCCTGTGTTTTGTGGGTAGAGCCCCAAGTTGCAGGGCCACAACAATATCACGACTTCTGGGTCCTCCTTCTGGTTATTTATTCCAATCAAATGTGAGACCCAGCAGTTGACTTTCTCATTTGGATTTTCTTTTTTTTTTTGATAATTTTTGCTTTTCCCCTTGTGATGGTCCAGGTTGGCTCCATGCTCCCTTGTCACATCTGGGAAACTCTTCAACCCATTACCTTCAATAGTCATGTTCCGAGATGAGCCGGGCGAATGAGGACTCACACATTCAGCAAGGGGTTGGTGCAAAAATTGTCAGTGCTTTTATTAAAACCAATCCAAAAGAAATGTGCAAATGGTGCAGTGCATCAAAACATCCCAATTAATAATCCATAAAATCCATGCATAGTGGAGGTGAAAATTTCGAAATAAAAATTTCCATAAAACAAGGTTTAAACACAAAGGTGTTAATTTTCTTTCTAAAATCTGATTTACCCTCTTCCGATTCGCAACATGTGGAGACGTCAGCCAGCAAGTGCAGACAACCCTTTAATCCAGTCTGTCAGTGTGTACATGGTGCCGCACTGAGCTTTGCTCCCTTCAACTCACACTGCTATTCCCTAGCCTTGCTGGGGGAGTCTTCCTGGAGTAGTTCAGCTGCTTCTGCTCCCAGGCTTTTCATCAGGAGCAACCCTCAGAACCATTCTGAGCATCAGCCACATGCTCCTTCCCCAGGAATCACTTTCTTCTCTACCTGCTTCCCCTCTCTCATACTGGCTCCTATCCCTCCTGCCCTTCTCTCCATTCCTTTTCATTCGTTTAACCTCCATGTCTTCCTTGTTTTGTTGTGGAGAAATCTTCAGTTCAGTTCGTTTTTATTTCAGTTCTAATCACAAATCACATAATTCTTGTCATTCACTTTACATGTTATCTTTGTAATAATGACTTTGTGCTATACCTGTTTTCATAACAATTACCTCACCTTGTAAACTACTTTCCCCTAATAATAATCAATCTTTCCATAACAATCATTAGAACTCGAAGGTTGTACTTGCTGCCTGGCCCAGAGATGACCATCATCTGAGCTAATAAAAAATTGGAGACCTTTTAATTGATCAGCCCTCATCATTAAGTTGGAACCAGGATGACTCACATATGAAAAACTGAACTGTTCAATTAATACTAGCTTGTTACACCAGCATCCAGTAAGATCATAGACAGTTCAGCACGCAGCTTTACTGATAAGAGCTAAGCTGCTGCAGCTGGAAGCAGGTGAGAGGCCTTGAGTCAGTAAGCACAGTGCTAAATCCTTTATTAATGAACCCTTACATTTTTATATTGCTCAAAGTCAGCTGATATAGTACATGTTGTTTTACCTTGATTAATTAAGATATTGATTCATGAGGAAGCATTGACTTAGGAACTTAAATGTATCTAGAATGTATGTATACATGGCTATGTTGCAGCCTGTAAGCAAAGGCAACTGCATCATCAGCCAGTTACACATAGCCAGATATGTTCTGACTTACCAATACAGGGGGTAACCTTGATAATCAACTCTTAAAAAGTCAGTTTGCTTTTAATCTGATCATCTGAAATGTTCATAAGCCTTAATATATACATTTAAATGCTAAAATGTTTATATGTCTAAAGTGTTTATGTGCTAGTGTGCAAGTTTACTTAGCTTCCTTTAAGTTTGGGGGTGTTGAAGGTTTTTCCAAAAACTTGTTTAGACTTTGGTGAGTCAAAAGGCCCAACAGAGTCACCATGTCTCAAAACAAAAAAAATTTTCCTCAGTTCCTTCAAAAACATAGCATCCTTGGTCCTTAAAAAACAACGCAGGTGAAAAGCAAGTAAGCAGGACACATTAAAAACAAAAGCAGCAGCCTGTAAAGTAATAGTGCCTCATTAAGCCACTTAAAAAGATGTCAAGCAACTCCTTTAATAATCAATAGTTCTAAATAAATTCTTAAATGCTAGCTAAATTAAATGTAAATGTGCATGCTAATATAAGAGCCCGCGGCTGCAAGCAGCAGCGCTGTTAAGTCATGACACACTGCTGCACAGTGGTTTGACAGAGGCCCAGCCACTGCTTATGTCACGGGCACATGTTCAGGAAAAAGTCCCTAACGTTCAACAATCAACTCTTAAGCCCCTATAGTGCCCTATAGTGCTCAGACTAACTAATATCATAATATATTGTATTTTAATCTTATTGCCTAAGGTATTGAAGAGCCCTAATACTTCTAAATGTCATTTGAGTGCTTATATGTTTTATGTGCTAGCTTGAGAACTTGCCCTTTACTCACACAGGCAAAGGTCCTACACTTGCATCCTTAAAACAAAATCTGCTTACTTGCTTCCTCAGAGAACACGATGACCTTGTCTCACAGAAACTCAAAAGAAAGTAAGTGAGAAGGACAAGCGGCCTCTCTAACAAAATAAATGGTGTCTTTTTAAAGCTGCTCCAGGCCTAGGCTTTTCATAGCTAAAAGCACTAAAACTAATAATAAAGTATATTGATTCTTAATTAAAATTCTCAACAGTTTGAATCTTTCTTGCTGTCTCTTTCTTCTGTTCTGTTTCTTTTCCCCCCACCTCTGCCGTGAAGGCTCCTTTTTATCCTGTCTGATTGGGTGCAAGTGTGGTGCTCTGTCCACTCAAGGCACCTGACTGATATGCTCGCATTTACCATGTACAGTATGTACAATCAGCCAGGCATCCCCATCAACTCCGGAGTGAAGTGCATTCACACAAACCTACACCTGATCAGAGTCTGCACTTCATGGGACGTGATTATTCATTTAAAAACTGCACTGCGCTACAAACCTCTCATCACACCTCTAGATTCTTCTCCTTTGATGGGTGTTTTGGAAACTGTTTGCTTGGGATTGCTTTATAGTCACATCCTTTTTGCTATTTTTGATCATTGTTATACCTCTCAAATTTTAGAACTTGCAAATTATAAAGATTACAGTTTGTGATTGTTTTAATAAGCCTGATTTTTCACAGATTTATCTTCCTTATAAGACATGTAGGTATATTTTGGGACTCTTATAGTCTTTTTGAACTTTTAAGCTACCCTCCTATGAGGCCTGCTAGGCTGTAAACCACCAATTAGCAGATGAGTAAACTGCATTACCTAAAATGCATCCAAGGCAAGCTACAATTTGTAAACAATGCCATGTAGTGTATTGCTAAGTCACATGTTTTGAGAATGCTATAAACTTGAAACATTTGGGGCAAAAATGTGTGTGTATCTCCTAGAGAGCCTTGATTTTAAAATCAGTTCTAATGCTTTAACAGCAATATATATACAGTATAGGAATACCAGATGTGTTAAAAGTATGCTATGAAAAATGGGTTGTCATATCTTATACCCTACTACTTACACAAATATTAATTTTGCTTAAGTGAAAGATTCACAATGCACCATCCATACTGTATGTCAGTGGTAAAGCAATGTTCTATATTATCTCATACTGGAAAAATCCATTTTTCTCTAAGATGTTTTTAAGATTTCCATCCATTTTCCAACCCGCTGAATCCGAACACAGGGTCACGGGGGTCTGCTGGAGCCAATCCCAGCCAACACAGGGCACAAGGCAGGGAACCAATCCCGGGTAGGGTGCCAACCCACCGCAGGACACACACAAACACACCAAGCACACACTAGGGCCAATTTAGAATCGCCAATCCACCTAACCTGTATGTCTTTGGACTGTGGGAGGAAACCGGAGCACCCGGAGGAAACCCATGCAGACACGGGGAGAACATGCAAACTCCACGCAGGGAGGACCTGGGAAGCGAACCCAGGTCCCCAGGTCACCCAACTGCGAGGCAGCAGCGCTACACACTGCGCCACCGTGCCGCCTGTTTTTAAGATTTCATTAATGTAATTCTAAAGTAAGCATGTTGTGATTGTGTACAATTTTATATCTTATTTGTTGTTGTATTCTATGTAAATAATCATTTAAAATGGGGTGCTGTAACCTTGGATTCTTTTCATTCAGTGATGCTGGTTTTCATGGAGCATCTCTGTACTTATTATATCATTTTAACTTGATTGAATTGTGTTTTACTATTGTGTTTTGTTTCCTTAATAATAAAACATAAAATTCTACTTCCCTTGGCATTTTACCTCTGTTCTGATTTAATTAAATTAATTTCAGTGTGGACTTTTTGCTTGATTTCTCCTCATGTGTATCTTTTTTTCATTACTCCTTTGGATTACTGACCTTTTGGTTGCTTTGATCATGTCTCCTTGTACACATACTACCAGATTTTGACATGAATAGAAATCTGTTATTGCTTTCATCAGCTGTTTGTATTCTCCCACAGTTTGCTGGTATGCTTGTACTGAGGAACAATTTTCCTCTTGGGTGAAATGTTAAAATTGGATAGTGGATGAAGATTAAACTTGGAACAGACTGCCTTGGGAATGTTCTGAGCAAGACTCATACCAATTTTCATTATCAAGAATAAATATTTTTGTCTGTTTGTCTCTTATTTGACAAAAAATATAGTATAATCTTGTAGATGTCTAAATTAATGTTTTAGTCAAATCATTTTTTGAGAGATGCATGTTTAATTAGTTTATTTAAAAAAAAGGTATATTTCACAAGATGAATATCATCGTTTATGAAACACTGAAATGGTTTAGTGACTGGTCAGAAAATGTTGTATTGCCTCAGCACCTGGACAATGTTTAATTTCCAAAGGAAATATGAATATTAGCAGATTCAAAATGAGAACACCAGGGAATCAGTCTCTGCTGAAGGATCACTAAACAATGAGTTTTGAACAGTTGCATGAAGTCCTGGAGAGAAAGCATGCCTCCAACACACAGATATCAGTCCTGACGCAAAAAACAAACTGAGGAATCTGACAGGCAAATCCAGGTATAAACTGTAATCCAACTGAGCTCTGGTAATTGATGATGAGATTTTAACATAAATGACAAGGTTTTGGCAGCAGAAAACAATAAAACAAAAGTGGCTCCACACTTCCTTAACAGCTCATTTTAAAAATGTGATATTCTAGACTCCGATAAAAGGAGCTCTGTGTCTGCAGGTCAGTGCAGTTATGTGCCTTAGTCATCATCCATATTGAGAAGCACAATCGACTGCCACATGTTACCTGCTATATCCAAATCAAAGTCCAGTTTAAATCTCTTAGAAATTTTATGGTAAGACCTGTGTGCCGTAGGTGCATGGGTACTAGACATTACATAAACAAGGTGTTCAAACCCCATCTCCAACTCGTGACTTGAACCTTAGCAAATTGCCTACCTGCTACCTTAAATCAAAAGAACGTAATAAAATGTGTCAAATAAACAATAACAAAAGTTACTAATTCAAAGCAATGAGAGAGCTATCAACCATTGTTATTTGCTTACGGATTCATTCCCAGAATGTGGCTGACTTGGGACAGTTAGAAATTGAACATTAATACAGCATGTATATTTGAACATAGTGGAGCACAAAAGGTAGCCAGACATGTTTTAGTGTCAATGTAATTAAGAGTTTTATTGGTAATAAAATAACAATAAATATTATGTTGCACTTGAAAGGTTGAAATATCATTTTACTATTATTTGAGAATGCTACTAAAAATTCTACTGACTGTTTTAAATGCTGTACTAAAAAATATTTCCAAAGTAGTGATGAAAAGTTCCATGCGCCATAACAGGTTCATGAAAATAGATCTCTTCCCATCTGTTGTGATAATCATACGTTGACATTTGCAGAGTTGTTTGCATACTCCCTGTAGGTTTGGCCACTGACCTTGGTGGTATGAATGAAAGGGTTTCTTGATTTCTATGGAGTGCTCACAGACCCATTAGTATGTCACTTTCGAACTAATTGTGGAGGATTGTATTTTGTAGGTGCCTGTATGAAAATACAGCTCCAATGTTTCAGTGATTATGGCATAATAACATAAGCACACCGAAATTGTAACAAAACTAGCAAAATCCCACTAGCTTCACCTGACTACATTTTTCTGATGCTAAAATCAGAGTGTGGCTTCTCACTGTGTGCTGGTCTACTTTTTTGTGCAACACCCTCTTTGTTTTTAAATATACTGCATGATATTGTTTAATACAGCAGTCTTTGTTTTGTCTTCATGATGTATTTCATTTTTTGCATTTTCAATTTTTATATAGCAGGCCATTCTCATAAGTGGAACTGTATTTTATAAGAATAAGTGGATATTGAACTGAAGTGGCATGAAACTTCTGAATTGAAGTTATTGTGTAAAAAGTACAAAGTTTGGTATCATTTGGCCTGTCTGGTTGCTTTTCTGTTTTATTAAGATTGGGCTCTATTCAATGTCCCCTTTTCCATGTAACTGTATGGCAAAAATATTCAATGTCCATTTTTTCCATGCAACTATGTAGATTGTAATAGAAAATGTTAGTATATTATAGCTGAAGAATATTGATTTATTGATGATTTCCTCTGTAAGTCTGATCACTTCTGGGCTGACACAGTAAGAACCCATCAATAAAAAAAGCACACTTTCAACAAAAGCCTACGCTTCTCAAAGTTCTTGAGCAAAGGCTGGGAGCCACCAATATAAGCTAAAAATAAACATTTAGCACATATTGTTCCAGCAAATATCCTTTTAATACAGGTAGGAATTAAACAATTTTTAAAAATAGTGTTTAATCAATGTTATCAGTTGTGTTTTATTGAAGGATTGCCTGACACAAAGCACATGTCGTTTATTGCAGGTTATTTCTTGCTAGTATCTATGAGTTGTCATATAATGAACTGGCACCCCATAAAATGGAAAGAAGATTGGAAAAAATTAGTTCACTTCTCATAATTTTTCAAACTTTAAAATATATTCAAGAGTTCAAAGACATTTTTATATTATGGAACCACTTTACATTCAAAACACCTCTAGCAAATGTGCTTTCTGGATGTGTGACAGTGATTTTCTTCTATTAAAATTTGAGCCCTTTTGCTACCATATAACAAAGATAAATAAGGAAAGGATTCCATAATACCAGAAACTTCAGCTTAATAAATGAAAGTACATATTTCTGAGAGAAAATGATAGCCAATAGCCTCCTTTAAAAGGGCAGCTTTATTTATTTAAATAAATGAATAAAAATATTTTGGAATAATTGTGGCCAATAAAATAGATATTTTATTATTAAGTTTTTTTAATCCTGTAAAGTGTTTTGTGATAGAGCTCAGTGTGAAAGATGCTATGTAACACACATTTGAATTAATGTTTGTGTTATATATTTCATTGGCCCTTTGTATGCTGACACAACATATGGGAAACACAACAAAATAATCTACCTTGCAGCTGCCTGATCATAAATTGCTTTTCCATAGTGGCTGCTGTCTGCAGATCAATGGGCAGAGCAAGACTCGGGGGGCTGCCTGCAGTGACAAAAGAAACCAAAGGAAGGAGCCGTTTAAACAATTATCCTGATGGCATTCCACTTTCTGTTGTGTTCATTAAGGAAAGTGACAAGCGTGACATCTTCAATAACCTGACGTATTGTCCTTTATTCCCAATTCTGCAAGGTCGTCAGAACTACAGAATAAATATACAATGACAAACTTGTTTCCACCGAGGTTTCTTTATTCTTTTCTATCATGTATGCACATCTTGAAAAATTCTCCACTACAAAAGAATGCTGACTCAAGTGCGTTCGCTCTCCGATAAGCAATGATAAATTACCCTGTCTTACAAATAATTTAAATGGGAAGTAAAAAACAAAAAATTACAAAACCCCTCTTGCCAACCTCCCTAGCCTAAGACATACATATTGAGTATAACTCACCATCTGATCCTAGGCATTTTTGGACAAGAGATGTTAATTAAGAATCATATTACAAAAGAATAAAAAACATTTTTTTCTTTAATTATTTTCCCCTTTCATAGTTATGTTTTTAAAGTGATGGTATGAGTGTTCATTGGACAAATGTTACTTTTCTGAAAGTGATTTAATGGACTACTAATCTGTGTCACATTGTTGGAAAATGACAAATCAATGTCTTTTTATTTCATTTTTAAACAGTACCCTTCAGTTAAGCTTTCTGTATCTCTCTTCTTCCTTTTTTTCTGTGCCAGTTGTGTTTGTAATGTGTTTCCAACTGCAAATGCCTATATAATGAGTGCCCCAAAGTCTTCTATGAAGTGTAGCATCACCCTCTATATCCTATACCAGATAATCCCAAACATTAAGAGTGCTCATTCCCAGTCATGGTGGGTCAGAAAGAATGCAGGTTTCCAATGCAGGTTTCCTTTACATCCAGTTTTTGCTTACAACTACACTTTTTTCCACCATTCATCTAAACTGACTTACACAATTTGACTTGATTTATGCACTATTAATAAAAGATTATTTTGCTAAAATTTAGGCTTTCTTAAGGCAGAATTCCAATAGAATGGAAACCATGTTAATGAGCAATTATTCCATTTGGTAGTGATTTTGATTACATTCCAAAAGTTCACAATTGATTGCATAGTAACTCTGACATTGACTCTAAATTCAGAGTTGAAATATTTAGGATTACTTTTTATTTACTTTGATTTATTTTTTTTATTGTGCTAGCATTTTAGGTGAAGGTGCTAGAATAGTTAGTGGCAACAGAGGAAAGAAGTGATTGCAGTGTTAGGGATGTGAATAAAAACCTTTTATACATTTAGCCAATTTGAAGAAATAAAAAAGAAAATAAGCTTAGCTTCTAAGCCCCACCTCTTCTGCCTTCCCACCCAGTCGTCCAATCAGAATGCATTTTACATAAAAAACAAGATTACAATATACAGTAGTAGCGACATGCATGTGGCAAGGAAGCTATTTGCGCGAGTGAATCAAATCAAGTATTATAACAATGCAGCTTCTGACAGATCAAGCTAAAATGGGTTATGGAATTCTTCCTGGTTGGTCCTCCTCACTTCATGTGCTCAGGTGACATGCATGGCGAGAAGTGTTCTTGCATTAACAAGCAATGGGTAGATTATTGTTGAATAAGAAAAAAGTGAATGAAAAAAAGGAAAATCAAAGAAGAAAGTGTACTTGAATAAGACTGAGATACTGGACTGCGCAGTGTGGCAAACCAAGAAAAGAAATATCTCTTTGTTCTTAATAGGGTAGCGGCAGTGAATTCTGCTCTTCAACTATAAGTGTCTAGGAGCTTGTTAGTAATTTTTGTGCAGTTTAAATACTTTACTTTTCTTTTTCCAGAAGGGTTGAAATAGGAATCTGTGTTAGTGTCCTCATCTAATGTCAGTTTAGAACAATATCGATGAAAACAAACCAAGCAAATTACCTTAATAAAGATAAAGACTTTGCTTTTGAAAAAGTGTTGCATTCCCTTACACAAGTCACTTCTTGCCACTTTCTGTGATGGCATGTCAGTGTCATTTGTAAACTAAGAACTAGTGCACTCCAATTTGTGTAATTAGGTCTTAACCAGTTTAAGAAACTTCGTTCCAATCACTATTCAAATTTCCTTTCACTGATATTTCCTTTTTTACAAGTTTAAATGAGGTTAAAAATCTAAAAGAAATAGGCAGAATTTGCCTTTTGCCTCTCCATGTTGCTGCTTCCGGCACGGAGTGACTGAGAAGAGTATACAGCAGAAGAGTATAAATTGGGAAAACAGCAAGGAATTCTAATAGCAAACAGCAAGAATGCATGCTACACATCCCAGTTCTTAACCTTTAAACATAACCACCTACAGGAGCATAAAATGCAGAATAACTAGAAGAGCTTTCCTGTCATGACAGTGGAAATTCCAAAGGCATGTCCACATGATCTTCCACTGTTCAGTGGAATATGCAAAAATAGCTGCAAATTGACACTTTCAAAATTTTGTGTAAATGTCCAAATCTTTCTGATTCTTTATACAAAGCTTGAATTTTAACACCCGTAGTTGGTTTGCTTGTGGTAGGAAAATAGCAGGTGAAGGGGTACATGTGAACAGGATGAACGATCATGATGTAGATGGTATGCTGACTATTGGTAAATGCCTTCTGAATACAGTCCAAGCATATGACGCACAGTTTGATAGAAGGGATAAAAAAAACAAAGGTTTTGGTACAGGTAAATGGAGGTGACATCTGGGTCCCTTTCAGGAAAGGTAGATGTAAAGGTTAATGACTTAAATGAGAATGTTGGAGCCAGTACTGACTGTTATGAGGGAATAACAAAAGGAAAAGTCTCTGGATAGCTAGACTCAAGGAAACATGAGAATATGCATCTTGAGGTAGACAAGGCAATTGAGGAAAACAGGAGATATTAAAAGCAGTGGTAAAAAGCAAAGGCATAATGTGACAGGGTAATCTATAAGAAACTAAGCAAAATGCTAGAAAAGCAGTTATAAAGGCACAAAAGGCCAAGAGATTGGAGTTTGCAGTTAAGCTGTAAAATGAGGGGAAAAAAATGTGATGTAGTTGGAAAAAAAACACAATATACTAGATGTAAATACTGAAAGAAAGATTGTGACTGACAGTAATGGGATTAAGGATAACTTGGAGAAGTACAGTACACGGAGAAGTTGCTGAATGATGTTCATTGTGAGAAAAAAAGGACTGAGCTGTAAGCTTGTGAAAGAGGTGGTTGCAAAAATACTTAAATAGGTGAAGATGGTCAAAGCAGTGGTTCTAACTGGAATGTTGTCAGAAATGTTGAATACACCAGCATTTCCTGACATTGAGTGTTTGACACACCTTTGCATCCTGATAATGTGTGAAGGGAAGATTCCTGTAGACTAGAAAAGAAGTGTGTTCAACTAAAAAACAAAGGGTGATCAATTTGGTGTGTCATATGTGCTGTCAAGCTTTTGGAGAAGAAAATGAAGTTGGTTGAGACAGCTAGAGGACAGAATCAGGGGTTAAGGGGATGTTACCAGAAATGCAGAAGGGAACAACAGATGGAACCATTTTATTAGGCAAATGCCAAAAAATCATCAGGTGAAGGTAAAGAACCTGAACCACTCCTTTCCAGATATGTAAAGTGCATTTGACAGGGTGAAGCGAAAAGTGGTGACATGGAAGTTAAGAAAGATAGGTGTGGATGAATGGTAATATGTATGTATGAGGAAGAATGAATGGCAGTCAGTTTCAAGATTACACTGAGGCTGTACCATGAGATCACTGCTTATCTCGATAGTGGTGTAGGTAGTGATCAGAAAAATGCCTAAAGGATCTTCAAATGAGTTCTTGAATGCCAGTGATCGCATAATGATGGCAGAAAGTTATGGAACAAAATTTATATTGTACAAGGACCGGACCATGACTTAAAATGACTAAACATATTATATTTAATCACGGTTTATCAAATTACATAACTTATTTAAAGTCACTGTGCAATATACCTTTAGACACATTACAAGATTCAACCATAAAATTCATATGCATGTTAGTTTGCGATGAGCTCTATTACATGCACCCATATGACCCTCTTCTCTCTGAGTTCTTCCAAGCAGGAGAACTGGTCTACCATAGAGACTGAAGATGCTGAAGTTGAATGGTGCTATGATTTGTTATTTAAACCATCTACTGTATAGTCTGTTAGAACCTTAATTGGTAATCACATGAAACAGCATGAAGTTCTCTGTTTGATTAGATTCTTGTTTATCATGCTGTCAGAGAGTGGTGATGTGTTGTGTGTTGGCCGGATATGCAAATAAGAATTTCACTATACTCTGTACCTGTGAAAATACTGCTACACCACCTATTATTACTACATGTACTTTAAAATCAGTAAGCATTAACGAAAGAGGTCTAAGTATTAAAGAGAGATGAGAATATTTACTGTGTACTTCTAAAGCAGTCACAGGCTGGGATAGTACTGGGGAGAAAAGTAGAGTCCTGAACAGCTGTTTGAATACAGCTTTCACATTCTTAGTAGGTTGGTTAAGTTCAATCAGGAAGATATGTATATCAGGCAGGAATATGTTTCATCTCTGAGTTTTGCTCTTCTTTAGGAAGGATGCTCTTCTTTTCCTGTAAAGAAATTAGAGTATGCAAAGTTATTGCCTCAGATGTAGTAGGTATGAACAGATGAACAAAATGTATATTTTTCTGTAGACTTGGGGGTATTTTTGTCTCAGAATAAATTCCAAGTAAAAGATATGCAATTTTACAATAATTTTAGTGGAGGAAGAAAAGTGATTTATTAACACTTTTTAAGGTGGTATGCAAATATTTAACTTGATACTGTCTCTGGGTGGCAATATCTGGCCCTCATGTATAAAATTTTGAATTCAGTCTTCCATATAAGCTGATTCATTAATTCTGCTCTAAACAATAGTATTTTAGCTTCAAGTTGTAGACTATAAATAATACTTTGTAATTGATGAAGAGTGGACAGCTTAGTAGCAAAGTCATTTTTTTTTCCCCGAGTGGGTCGTATGATAATGTAAACTAAAAATGTTGCATTTCTCTAAGTAACCCTACATTAAGGGCTATTAATTGGAGATAAAATGATCACAGCACTGTTTGTAGGAGTATACTGTAGAATGAAAAGTAATTAATTTGAGATTAATAAGATTGTTCTTATCATGTAAGAATGTGTATGTGAGCAGAACTGCAAACAGTAGGTTCTATAGTAGAACTAAGAAAAAATTTCAAGTAAGATTTCTGGGAAAAGGGCTAAAAAAATGTTTAGGTTGATTGAACGACAACAAAAAGAAACAAATTCTACATGGTAAAAATTCAGACAAGTATGCGATTTTGGAGTTTGCAGAAGGCTAGTCTAGGGCTACATTGAATATTGTACTAGCATCCACTTTCAGAAATGTCTTGTAATTGTCAAAACAAAGTTCTCGGAAGGTTATATGAGAAACTAAAGGTAATTTTATATGCAATAGGAAAATAAGCAGTGTGGCGGATGGCTGGGACCTTTGCCCAGCCGGGATGCCTCTACGCTAGGAACACAGGGGGAGCAAGTGTGGCCAGAGCATTACCTCCCCCGGAACGTTAGATGGCAGCCCCCTGGGTTGCAGTGGTGCCTTGGACTCTTGCAGGGCTTCATGGGAGTTGGAGATTGGTACAACCCTGTTGGGATCCAGGGGGTGCTACAATTACTGCTGCGCACTGGAGAGCAGCTTTTCCATCACACCCAGAAATGCTGCCAGAAACAAATCATCAGACACCTGGAGCACTTCCGGGTGTCCTATATAAGGGGCCAGCAGACACTACTCCGGGAGCTAGAGTCGGGAGGAGGAGGACGAAGCTTGCTGAGGAGAAGTGCAGGAGAATGATGGACTGAGAGATAAAAGAAAGAAAGAGAAAGAGTGAGAGACAAATATAAGGAGTAAAGAAAGTGTGTGTTTGGGCTATTGGAGTACTGGTGTCATTTGCGTCTGTGATCCGGGCTAGAATGTTCACAGCAGAAATAATCAAAATTTTGCAGTGACCATTTAATTAGAATATGGAAAAATTCAGATAGGATGGAACAGTGTGAGGTTTTTTTACAGTGGCTGGAGTGTCAAATCTCCTACCAATCTCCTAATTTTCCTTTGCAAGTTGGAGGAACTGCTTGCAGGGCTGGATACAAGTTAACTTCATACCCAGGACAGAGAAATTGCAGGTTAAGGGCCTTAAGAATAAGATGGATTTTGGTGACATAAAAAGACTACACACCAGATTGCCAATACTACTGTAATGTGATCTATGGTCTGCATTTGTCATGGACATTCTGAAGATCTTTACATTTGTCAGATGATACTACATTTATAAAAAAAAAAAGATATACAATGGATTCAAAAATCATTCAAACCCCTTCACTTTCTGTAACATTTTCTTGTGTTGTAGATATAATTTTAAATGGATAAATTTACTGTTTTTGCCCATTAATCTACAGTCAATATTCAGACCTTTAATTTAGTAATTTGTTGAAGCCTCTTTTGCAGCAATTACAGTTCTGAGTCTTCATAGGTAAGGCACTACAAGCTTCGTTCACCTAGATTTGGGCAATTTATCCCATTGTTCCTGTTAGACCCTCTCAAGCTCCAATAGACTAGAAAAGAAGCCTGTGTAAACTGCCATCTTCAGATTTCTTCACAGATGTTCTAAATGATTTAAGTCTGGGCTTTGGCTGGGTTACTCAATGACAGTCACAGACTTGTCCCAAATCCACTCCAACATTGTCTTGGCTGTATGCTTCAGGTCATTGTTGCACTAAAAGGTGAACTGTCATTCTAGTCTGAGGTCTCGTGCACTCTGGAGCAGGTTTTTTTTATCAAGGACATCTCTGTATTTGGCTGTATTCATCCTTCTCTTAATTCTATCCAGTGTCCCTGTTCCTGCAGCTGAGAAGCACCGCCATAGCATGATGCCATACCAGTGTGGGAGTAAGAGAGAGAAAAAGAGAGACATACACAAAGTACATGGACAACAAAAACAATAACATTGCCTTATTGTACAGAAAGTAAACAATGATCAATATTATATAGGCTTGAACAATAATCAAAGTGAAATTCTACAATGCTAACACAATAAAGGAAAAGAAGTGAACATTTACAGTATCTGCAGTGACTCAAAAAATGAAAAAATATAATGAAAAAAATCAATAATCAAAACGACCCTCCTCCATAAATAAAACGGTGACCAGGCAGGATTTATTTAGACACCAAATACAAAAAAGAAGTACAAAACTGCAAAAAAAAATAGCAAAAAAAGAACGTACACCACAAATATTTACAAAAACTACCTCCAATCTAAGAAACTTAAAGATGTTTAGAACATGAAAAGAAAAATTCCTTATTTTAAACTTAATTCTTTTGCTGGTTGCTCAGTTTGGCCATATGACCAACTCTAGGAAGAATCCTGGTCGTTCTGCTGTGCTCCTGGGAACACCCAAAGCTTTACAAATGGTTTTACACCCTTGCCCATATCTATGCTTTACCACAATTTTAGTGTGGAGCTCTACAGAGAGTTCCTTGGACTTCAAGTCTCGTGTTTTTTTGTCCTGACATGCAGTGTGAATTGTGAGACCTTATATACATGGGTGTGTTCCTCTCTAAATGGTGTCCAATCATTTCAGTTTGCCACAGGTGATCTCTGATCAAGCTCTCGAAGCATCTCAAGGATAATTAAAGCAAACAGGATGCACCTGATCACAATTTGGAGTACCATGGAAAAACTTCTGAATATTTAAATAAAAGAGAGATTTCAGTTTTTGACTTTTAAAACATTTGCCAACCTTTCTGAAAATATGTTTTTATTTTGTCATTATGGGTTATTGAGTGTAAATTGATGGGTAAAAAGGACAAATTTATACATTTAAAATTAAATCTACAACACAATAAAGTGTGCAGAAAGTGAAAGGTTCTGAATACTTTCTGAATCCACAGCACTTTTTACTACGATTCTGTCCATCAAGCCAAAACCTTACCACGACCAAACTTCACACCATGGTTTTCAAATGATACACTCATTCGAGTCTCTACAGTTTGGTTCAGTACTGTTGTAAGGACTAAACATGTCTTCAAGTTAGTTCTTCTGCTACAAAGTGTCACAAAGTGCTATCAGTTACACGCTAGCGACTGCATTATAATGTAGAGTTAAAGTAAAAGTGATGGTCTATAAAGAGTGTCCTCAGTATGATTGTTAGTTGGATGCATGCTCTGTGACAGGCAAATGGAGAAAATAAGAAAACATACTCGTACAGTCAAGGGATGAATGACACAAGGAGCAAAAATATCATTGCCTTGTTTTTCACAACTTCCAACTATGATTTTGGTACACTTCATTGATAATACTACTTACCATGAAAAAAATGTTACCTAAATAATTATAAATCTGGCTATTAAAAAAAAACACATACTATTCTCCGATTTTATTGCACAATACACACATGATATTTGAGTGAGAATATTACAATACAAGAAGTGGAAACTGCTAGCTTAAATATTGTTCTTTAACAGCAATTAATTTCCAGTCCCTGACACATTACCCACTAATCCAAATGGTCTGCAGAAGGTTACATTGCTACAAAATAGTAATTTTGGCAGGAAGATATATATGATTTCTGTGAATCTAAGGGGTGTTCATAGAAATTTTTAGTTTGACAAGTTTTATTTCTTTTGCTTCCTAATATTTATCTACCTTTCACAGATGCGGATGCAATTTGCCGTTTTCACAATGTACTACAGTGTATCGTTTTAAAGGAGGATGCATTTGTTTTCCTTGTCAAAGCAAGCCACCGTAAATAATGCTATTCATTTAAAAACTGTTTATTGTATTTAATGGGAAAATATTTTGTATGGAAAAATAGTTTTGCTGAGGTAAAACTTGTTTTCTTTAGAGATGCTGAGGTAGCAAAATGTCCGCAACAGTATGGCTTTTTGCCTTTTTAAGTAAGTATCGATAAAACAGATGACTGGAAATTTTACTCTTAAGTTTCAGAAATCAACAACCTTTATAGGGGAAACAAAATTGTAATTCAAGACAAGGTACAGTCTACTTACAGTGTTCATCTTCATCTTACAAAGACCAGTAAGCAAAATATGAAAGATGATGTGCTTTAGGGGGCTCTAGGGCAGATGTGTTACTATTTATTCATTCTAGAAGTGCAGGGATATGATTCAATTCAAGGCAGTGGTTTAACTAACAAAACTTGTAGTTTATTAATAAGTATAAAACAAACATTTACAAACAATGCATGTCTCCATCACCAAGATGATTAATGGTAGAGAAAGAATGACACATAGACAAAAAATACAGTAAAATAAAAGTAAAAACCTGTGAAATAAAAAAAACCCAAAACAAATCTGTCTTTTTTCCTTCTCCTTCCAAGAATGTAATAAAGAAAGCTCACTGCTTTCATTCTACAGCTTTGCCTCTATCACATGGCTCCCTTCACTGCTCCAGAGGTTTCATATACTCTATCAACTGGTCAACCAAAAGAAAACATCTCCTAGATTACTTCTAGTCCATTATGCCATCATGGGGCTAGCTCAACCAATTCCCCACATATATCTTATCTTGATCCCCCAACTGGAGAGCATGTAACAACTCTGACTTTGCTCGCATTCCCCCCATGCTCTACACCCCTGTGTATTTAAATGCTCCACTCCTTGCCCACAAGTCTCTCTCACTTTGTTTCTCTGTTTGGCAAGTGAGCTAGTAAAAATTTTTACCCTGGGCCCTCTCAACACTATCAGCATTCTCACCATACCAGAACACTAATAAAACTTTAATTTCTCTGCGGCTGCTATCTTCCCCCTACCTTTCCCCCTACTCCTGCAGCTCTTCAAGACTCATCAGGTAGATGACTCTTCTTTATCTACTTAAACAAGGTTAAATACAGCTATAAATATGTAGAGATATTCTCCAGGCAAATCTCGTGATATGCCTTATCACAGCACATTAGCACTGGTTCAATACCAGTTTTATATATTAAATAACTCTACAGACTTTACCCATTTTCTACATGCAAATATAATTTTTTTTCTATAAACAAAATTTCCCCCCTCATCCTAAAGATGCAAATTAATCAAGAAGAGTAAGTGTGGGTTTATATTTCAGAATGCTGGTGATAGGCTGAGGTTCAATCTAGGGTTGGTCCTTACCTTGTGTTTTTGGGTGACGGGATAGGGTGTAACTTGCTGAGACTGTTTTTTGGACAAAGTATGTTCACAAAATTTATTGATGGAAAGGAACACCATCAACAGAAAACAACAATCTTTTAACTTCATTAAGTCACTTTTTACTAGATTACATCTTTTTCCTTCTGAATGTAAAAATCTATGAACAAGTTTACTTATTTATCTCTGCTATAGTCTGAAGGCTAAATATGCATAACTTTTCACTGCCTAAGCCTGTTCAGTTTCCTGCAAAGCATCATTGCATCTAATGTTAACTGAATAGTGATAGTTCTTGATATAACATGCAATTTATAAAATAAAAATTGAATCTGTCTGCCTTTGATGATGCTCAAATAATAATAATCCCTGAACAAAACGCATCTTTGAATGACTAGAAATGTTGGACTTTTTTATAAGAAAACTAATAACAGATTCATTTATTCAAATTAACAAGAAGATAATAAATATTTATTTTATACGGAATTAAAAAAGGTTAAAAAAGATTACTGTTTGTCAGACACATGCACCTTGGGGCCAGGTTAAAGGCTCTGGTGGTGGTAAGTCAACACCAATCCACAAAGTGGTGGTGTATACTAATATCTCTTTTCTTTCTCCTTCTACAGACTGGATTATTGACAGACCACCAATTTCCAGTGTCTGTCTCTCTGGATCTGCCTGGCCAGCAATTAGCCGAAAGCGTCACCATCT
The DNA here is from genome assembly GCF_900747795.2 of Erpetoichthys calabaricus. Lineage (NCBI taxonomy): Eukaryota > Metazoa > Chordata > Cladistia > Polypteriformes > Polypteridae > Erpetoichthys > Erpetoichthys calabaricus. The sequence continues at coordinate 112,930,247 of NC_041404.2, forward strand.
TGTATAGTCTTGTCATGGACTTGTGCCCTGAGTGGTATTAATTTTTGCTGAAAGGCCTAAAATAATATGCATTTATAGTATATGGGGTCATGGTGTCCCCAAACCTTTTTGATTTGCTCTGTATCTTTTTACAGTGGCGTAGTTGGTAAGATGATGATGGTTCACTTGAGTAGGATGTCCCAGAATGTTACTGCAACTTTGCAGGCCATGTCAATGGACTTACTAGCACTTCGGACCCAGGTGGGAGAACAATGGACTCAACTTGCCGAGGTGGAGGTGTATACATGTGAGGCAGTCCAGTGGGAATAGCTGATGGGACCGTCCCAGGTATTGTTGCATTTAAATCCAGATGACGATATTGAGATATATTTACTTATTTTTGAGTGCACTTCTACCCATCATCACTGGGAGCAAGCAGAACGGGTACATATACTGGCACTATTCCTGAGGGGGCCTTCTCAACAGGCTTATTACAACCTTGAAGAGAACGCTACCTTGGACTATAAACAACTAAAGAACAAGGTGTTGCTGAGGTACAGGGTAGGTCCAGACCAACAGGTAAAGGCATATAGGGAGTGAAGTTTTGACCTCAAGACACCAGCTCATTCCCAAGCTTTTGATTTATGGGCGTTGAATTGGTCACTTGCAAGATCCTCCTAAATGCCCTCCCCAACTTCCTTGCCCAGCCAGTCCAGCAGCTTATCATTCAAATCATGAACAACCTCATAGCAGCCCTGAAATGACAATGAGTGGCCTCACAAATCGAGCACGCTGAACAGTCTGCTGATCGCCACCAGCCCCAAATGGGGTGCATTATCATACCAAAGCCCATGCATTGCCAGACGGAACCACTGGTTGGACCCAAGGAGGACCTCATGGACCTCTCCTGTTGTTTCAAGTGCAGGAAGGTGGGCCACACCCACAACAGCCTGCCCTCATTTAGCCGCCTAGCCGCCTCGCGCTTCTATTATTTATCATGGAGACATGGATCAGGTGTGGCAATTAGCAGCTCCCAGCATCAATTACAGATGAGGACGACTCCTCACCTGTGCACTTATGCGAGGACTGCCCGCATCACTAATTCACCAGGGAACCTGCTCCGGCCACACTACCACACCCCCTCACTAAGCATTGAGTGTGGCGACTATTTATTTAAAAAGTGGCCTTTTTGACTTGAGCTGTGCACCTGCTACACCACAGCTGTCTCCATGCCATGTTCTCAACCAATTATACCAATCATCTGTCGCCATGCCTATCAAAGTCATCTCTGATCCCCTAAACACTTAACATTTTCAGTTTTGGCTAAAACCAGCCTCCTTTAAAAGGGAGCAGTGGAACAATGATTCCCTAAAGTTTGCTAAAAAAGCGTTTGTTCTAGTTGAAGTTCAACTTACTTCTCACCCCATGCCACTCAGACCTCACTTTGTACTACATAGTAAATAATAATTTATTATATTATGTAGCGAACTTGAGGGCAAGGTGAGGATGCAGCTGCAAATTCCCCATAACTACTGATGGCAGGTCTGTGAATTAGCTCACGTCCACCTCCTATGCACCCATTTAGGAGCAGAGGAGACATCAGACACAGATTAAATTCTAATTTTATTGGCTCAGTCTAAACAAGGAGGTCTGTTGCTTTTTTGCATCCTGTCCGGAATGTCAATTATGGCAAATTTCCTCTGAAGGACCACGCTCCTCTGATACCCATGCTGCTATTTGGTATTCCATTTAAAAATATTGGTGTCAATGGTGTAGGTCCCCTGAAGCCCTCTGCCTGCCGCCATAAATATAAACCTGTGCTGGTGGATTATGCTACACAATATCCTCAGGGAATCCCCTTGAGAGTTGCCAATTCAAGGAATACTGCATGGAAATTGGTAGGGGGTTTTGCACGTTTGGTATCCTTAAGGAAGTCTTAAGAGACCAGGGAATGCCCTTCACCTCGGAGATGTTCAGAGAGGTTGCCAAGTTACTCCAAATCAAGCACTTAAATACCTCAGTGTATCATCCTCAAACTGATGGTCTAGTGGAATAATTCAATCAGACACTCAAATGGATGCTGTGTAAGGTGGTCAGCGAGGGCAGGAGAAACTGGAATCAACTACTCTCCCTAGTTCTAATTGTTTACCAGGAGGTTCCACAAGCCTGTACAAGGTTCATGGTACTCATTCACACTTTCCATTCTAAATTATTGGCCCACTGGCAAGGCCCTTACGAAATTAAGGAAAGAAAGGAACTGGTTGAATATGTGGTGAAACAACTGAATCACCAACCTCCCAAATGGGTTTACCATGCCAATCTGTTTGAAACCATGAAAGGAAAGGGAACCCAACCCTTACTCCAGTCATCCCTGTTCTTTCTTTGTGCAAAATAGTGCCCTTAACTTTGGAACCAATTTGACATTCAGTTTATGAAGAGAGCTCGAAGCAACCATCTTGTGTGTCCTGGAAGTGGTAGATGAGAAACCCAGAAGGACCTCTCTGATTACACATGACATTGTTATAGAGCCAGGAGTAGCTAGAAAGCTAAACCTTGGTGTGATAGAAGAAACTTTTAGTCTCTGGTCTAGTCCCATCATTTTGGTCCCTAAGTCTGATGGCAGTTGCCACTAATGCAATCAATCATGCAACATCATGTCCTTTCATTCGGTTTGCATGGGACCTCTGCAACTTCCCAGCATCATTGTTGTTTATGGACGCTGACAATTTCACTATTGTTTGTTTACTGTTGCTAGAATGTTGCCACACATGGATGTCCAGAAGTATGCAACATGTGATGTTACTAACATGACTATACAGAGGTCACGGCTGTGCACTTCCTGGTTGCCCAAAATTGTAGATTCAAATCAAAAATACTCTTACAGATTTTGTGTTCCGGTCTTTTGACTCCTTGCTATTGATTCTAGACAATCACTTTGACACTTGTTTTGGTGCAGAAATTTGATTAATAGAATTCCAGTTTAGGAATGTTGGGACTGTATACACCTATTCTTTAGTTCCTGAACTACAGTATTTTCTATACATGTTCTTCTGTTAGATATTGAATGCTGGCAGTTTTAGAAAGGAGTTGGACCAGGAGATTAAACATAGTTGAAAAATAAAGCAGGAACTAAAACGTGATTCAAGAAATGTTGTCCAAATTTCAGAACAAAAGGATCACAAACTAGGCCAATGTTTACACAGAGAGTCACTAAAAAAGGGGAGCTTCTATCCATGAATCTCATAGGAAAGATGACCTTTAAAGAACATGAAAAGTCACAACCTCTGAGGCTGTGCTGCCAGTAACTGTGGGCCATGTTCCAATGATGGACTCACAAAATGGCTGCATTCTAGACCAAACAAGTTTGTGTAGGAAAAGGAACAAAATAATTGTTAACATTTTAAAAATTAAGTGAATTCATATTTGAATTCCTTGTGCTAAAAAGTATCTATATTTATTTGTATTTACTCTAAAATTATAGTGTTTTAACAAGCAAATAAACACTGCCCAGCCTACTAGCTTTAAAACTAATTTTTTTGGCTGACCTAAGACTTTAGCACAATACCATAAATTACATTCTGAAATGTCCCAGGAAGAACATTTTGGGTAGCTGTAACTGAAGAATAACAGATACAACAGAAAAATGCAACTAATTCAAGATCACAACGTTGCATTTTGGATGGTAATTTTGCTGCCTTAATTTGAGTTAAAATAAAGTACCCCCTCCAATTAGGATGAAGATCTATCTCACAAAAAAAATCTTGGCAATTGTTTACAAATGGTATGTCATAATTTGCACATCAGGTCACTAAATTCTGCTATAGATGTTATCCCTTCTTCATAATCTAAATAAGAGTTCAGACAGAATAAAGTCTTTGCCTTTCCTTTAGCTTTGGTGAACATTGATGTGATGGTCCTCTGTAATACCTCAGATTGCTTGAAATAGATATCATTAGTGCTGACATTACACAATAAGGTGAATACTTCATCATCAGCCAGAGACTCCTATTTAGTCCCAGTAATGCAAACATTGGCAGATAGAATGCATACTTCTTTAATTGCTCGATTTTAACAGCTTGAAATTCTAAAATTCCACATTGTGGAATCTCCAGTTATGAGCTCTTTATTATTGTTAGCCTCAAAACATGTGCAGCTTATTTGAGATTACCGACTCTGGGACTAAATTTGTGACTTGAATGCCAACAGAATAAATTTTGACCTTTTTCTTCCATCTCACTGTTACGCTATTCCCCTCTGGCTGAATGAGTGCTAGCGACTTTGACTGTGTGCTGAGTTTAGTGGGTAATGGAAAAACTGCAGCAGAAGCAGTTTTTCAATTTTTTGTTTGCACAATTTCTGCGAGTTTCATAACCAAGTCGTTCAAGGTACTTATTTTTCACACCAACTCAAAGTTAATTATACATTTTTAACAAGTATCTACCTTTACTTTTTTGTAAGAAATGCTGGACACACAACATGTAAATATGTCCTCAACAGGTCCAGAACAAATAAAACTTCATTTAAAAAATGAATCTATCATGATCTAAATTACCAAGTTATTAGCAAAGTTAAAAAATGCAGAGCCTTGCAGAAGAGTACTGTTAGGATGTTTCTCTTTTCAAACAGTTTAATACAGTAGTGAGAATGTACCTGGAGTACTGACATAACAGCTGTTGAAGCTGTTCATAAAAGAGCAATCAAATGCATCCCAAGAATTAAGGAAATTGTCCTACTCTTAGAGGCTCAAAGAATTACATCCCTTGAGGATAGAAGGAAGTGGAGAGTGATCCAGAAGCATTCTTTCAGTTAAATTGTAAATTGTGTACTTGAGGCCATTAGTGGAAATTAAGGGTAAGTATATTTACAAAGAAACCCAGTATGTGGATGAGCTATTAGGACAACTTGCATATTAGCTAACCATGACAGAACGGTCTCTTCTCATTTATAAATCATTTAAATCACAGTTTAAATCTAGTGACACTATACTTAATTTTATACACTATGTTTCATTTGCTGCCAAGGTAAGGATAAAGTATATTATTTTTAAAATAAAACTATTTATCTGGTTCAGTAAGCTGAGTACAGTTATCCACACTCCACGATTCTATTAGCAGTTTATTAGGAACCTTTTAAATTGTAACTTTTTTTTTAATTAAAAAAAGTGCCTAAGTAAATGTGGTTAGATCTTATACAAATAATTACTATTCTGCTTGAGATTATCTGCAAATTACATGCTACTGCAAACTTTACAACAAATAATATAACTAATGTGCCTCCTTTAGACTTTTTAATAGCCTTAATAACTACTCAACTAAGTAATGACTGCACACTTTTACTACAACATTAATGTTTCACTAAATATTGCTATAATTTATAATTACCTACAGTATAATAAATCCTAATGTACTGTGAATATATAAGTAAAAAACATATTTGGTTTTAAAATCAAAAGCAAACTACAATGTACAGAGCATAAGGAATATACAGTACCTTCATTCACATGTACCCCAGCAGATGACAAGATGGGGTTGTAACAGAAGTTAGGGAGCCCACATGTCATTCTTCATTTCAGACAAAGATCGTCAAGTTGTTTCCACCAGCCTGCCAAATGATGTCACCCCCTGCCTTTAAAACTGGTTGCAAAATAAAAAAGGTGCTGTCTTATACTGACAATGAGAGCACAAAATCCTGCTGTTTATCCAGATCGTCACAGAAACTTTTTGCCCTCACCATCATTAAACATAGTTTTCCACATAAACACCTACTGTTTTTGTCTATTTTTAAATTGTTCTTTTACAGTGCATTTTTATTAGCACTGATTTGCCATTTGTAAAGTGTGTGATGATCAAGCACACAGAAGTAAATAAGCCCAGTGACCTCAAAGAAATCCCAATTTTTTTCATACAATGATCAATCCTGTTGAAATGCTACATGATAAACTGATAAGGCCATAGCTCTTTAGCCTGTTGTCAGACTTTATTTTATATCACATATACAATATGGATTTAATATTATTGATGCAAATATTCTTTCATAGATTTATTCATCAGAAAGTAAATGAAAGTGATGTCATAATAGATTGCTATGTTATGTTCTTTGACTATTTTTGTTGTAGCCAGTATGCACCTAAGCCATTATTTAAGAACTGACTCTCACTCCTAAAATTGTTTATTGTCCCTCATACAATGATATAAATATTTGTATTTGCAAATTCTGAAATAAATATTGCCAGTGTAATGCCTATGTGATAAAGGATGGCTGCACTGCACCTTATGGCAATGTGTTAATGTTCTTCACGAAGTCTTAATTGATTATCAGTACTCAAATGCTTTCCAGTCTGCTTAATATTCTGAGAGCTAAGCATAAAAGAAGTGATGGAATGTCTTACCAAAAGAGATGTATGCCAACCTAATACCATGGAACACTTTAAGAAACTAAAAAAACCCACCTTTTTAATTTGACTTTTTCAAAACTGCTTTTAGCACCACTTTTTATAAATTATGTATTTATTATAATTTTGTATACTTCACAGATTTGCTGTTATTCATCCACTTTTCTCTGTTTTCTGTTCTGGTTTTCTGTGGTGGTGTTTTGGACCTCCACCATCTGATCAAAGTACTCTGCAGCCACCTGTGATGTTGGAAGGAATTTGGAAACTGTTGATGAGACCTAATGAATCAAATCTTTTAGGGCAAACCATAAAAACAATAAGGAACTACATAAAGCAGTTTGTCAGAAAGTTCACATTTCCTTTGGACTTCTAAAATGGAGTATACCACACAAATGAGAAATTTAAAAAATTAAATTTCAAAAGCACTGATGAATTTTCAAAAATAATCTATCTTTTAAAAAAAAACCAACATAGCTTTCTGTGACAATGTACAGGGAAGATGAAAATGTTCTCCTATACCAGTGATGGCGAACCTATAACACGCGTGTTAAAGGCGACACACCACGTTTTCAGTGACAACCCAGTCTTAAACCAGACCCAAGGTACAAAAGAAACCGAACGAACAAAAACATAAGATATAACAAAAATATAAGACCCTGAACCACCCACAGCTTAAAATAGATCCTCACTAACGATATCAGCACATCATTTGTCATCACGGCACCAGCATGGTTCAGTTAACTTCTAACCGGTGCATCGGAAGCTCATTTTCATGGCACATTATCAGCATTTGTGTGAAATCTGCTATTGCATTAATTGCTATTCTGAAATGCAATTGAATTATCTTGTGCCAGGAGCCAGTTCAACAACTACAGAAGCTCTGAACTACACAATGGAAAAAAATTATGAGATAACCCTTATCTCATATGTATCCTGTATGTATGTGAAAATATCACAAATGTACTTATCTCATAGGTATCCCGTATGTATGTGAAACCCGTATCTGAAAATATCACAGTACGTTAGTGATATTTCCACATACATACATGATACATACGAGATAAGGGTTATCTCATATTTTTTTTTATTTTGCAGTTCAGAGCTTCCCTAAACAAAACTGGTACAGAGGTAAGGAAGTTATTAACCTCAAAGACTATTTTGGTATATTGTTTCCACAGTCTACCAAGGCAAGTGCTGACATTGTTTTCTCTGTGGTTACATTTCTGCAAACGGCAAGCAGTCTGCATTTCTAAGCATGTGCTGTTTTACATTTCTCTCAACTGTCCTTCCTAATCCCTCCTAAAACTGGCTTATTTTCTGGATAATACTTTTGCAAGACCTTATTCTCTGCATTAAACAACATTAAAACAGATTAAAACAAAACTGACTGACAGATGCAGTTAGTGCTGGTTGTTTGAGGCAAGGACCAGAACATTTGCTACAATTACATTTTTTCCCTTTTTGGACATGTTTTCAGTTACAATATTGTAGTTGTGCTGAGGTGTCACCCATTGCACGGCTGCGCTCAGATCCTAATTTGGAATCCTGAGTTGGTTCGCCGTAAGGTGGGTGCAGCAACAGGCTGGGGGGAGTTTTCATATAAAGAAATTTTGAACAAGGAGCCCATTGGCAAATTATTATGAAAAAAATACTTTGACTAGAAAACCACTAATATTATCCTCTAATTTTGCTAATCACACAGGGTTCATCTCTTCATGTTCACAGCTTCACCATTCTGGTTTTGAGTTTTGTTGCCAGGATAGGCTATGGCCTCCTACAATCCTTAACTAGATTAAGCAGATTTCAGAATGGTATGCTGTGGCAATCACCTAGTGATAATTCAGAATAATATCACTCGGAGTCCTGCCACGTGCAAAAGTTTGCTGACGACACTGCTATCGTGGGCTGCATCAGGAGTGGGCAGGAGGAGGAGTATAGAAACCTCATCAAGGACTTTGTTAAATGGTGCGACTTAAACCACCTACAACTGAACACCAGCAAAACCAAGGAACTGGTGGTGGATTATAGGAGACCCAGGCCCCTCATGGACCCCGTGATCAACAGAAGTGACTGTGTGCAGAGGGTGCAGACCTATAAATACCTGGGAGTGCAGCTGGATGATAAATTGGACTGGACTGCCAATACTGATTCTCTGTGCAAGAAAGGACAGAGCCGCCTGTACTTCTTTAGAAGACTGGCATCCTTCAACATCTGCAGTAAGATGCTGCAGATGTTCTATCAGATGATTGTGGCGAGTGCCCTCTTCTACGCAGTGGTGTGCTGGGGAGGCAGCATTAAGAAGAAGGATGCCTCACGCTTGGACAAACTGGTGAGGAAGGCAGGCTCTATTGTTGGCATAAAGCTGGACGGTTTGACATCCGTAGCAGAGCAACGGGCACTCAGCAGGCTCCTATCAATTATGGAGAATCCACTACATCCATTAAACAGTGTCATCTCCAGACAGAGGAGCAGTTTCAGCGACAGACTGCTGTCACTGTCCTGCTCCACTGACAGACTGAGAAGATCATTCCTCCCCCAAACTATGCGACTCTTCAATTCCACCAGAGGGGGTAAACGTTGAACATTATTCAAGTTATTGTCTGTTTTTTACCTGCATTTTTTATTACTCTTTAATTTAATATTTTTGCTGCTGGAGTATGTGAATTTCCCCCTGGGATTAATAAAGTATCTATCTATCTATCTATCTATCTATCTATCTATCTATCTATCTATCTATCTATCTATCTATCTATCTATCTATCTATCTATCTATCTATCTATCTATCTATCTATCTAAACTACATCTCTAATAATAGAGAATGAGTATTAGCATTGTGTTCTTAATACAAACCTGAATGGTAAGGTATGTGACATCACCAGCATGACAGGACAAAAATCAGTCCCAAAAATTTACATATGATCCATGATAATGGATAAACAACAACTCAAATTGTTTATGTGCATTTTCTTCAATCATTTTTTTCTGGTTATTGAGTCTTAGCTTTTGTATTTTCATTTAAGACTTTGCTTACTATTTTTTCAGAAAAGAAAGATAGTACTGGTTACTGGTGACAAATTTAGCCTTACATTTTGTCTTCTACTGTTATTATATTTGTCTCCTTGTAGACATTATTAACACCCATAAGTATAAGTGTTTTTCTGTCATACTTTATTAGCCTAAAGTTACTTTAGACTGATGTGGGGAACTTGAAAGGTAGAGGTTGTTCAATTTTAACATACTGTAACTTGTACGATACAGTTGGATGTACATAGTTGAAAGAAATCATCATCTACTGGCAAAAGATTATCATACATTTTATTGTTAATTGCTTAGAGCAAATGGTGGCATCTCAGTCTATAGAAATAGTGTGAAAAATACAGTATGTTAAATAGATACAGGAATACTTCAGCAGCTCAATATTCGTTCAAAAGCTGTCATCCTAGCTCCATGACTGGATACAATTAACAGATTCATGAAGTATAAGATTCATACATTTTGAAAGGGGTATGCCATCATTTTTTAACTGCTGGGATCCAGTTAGGCACTCCTGTAAACCAGATTACAAATCATGAGGTGAGAAGTAGAGTATCAGGGAATTCTGAGTCCTAGATATGTTACTACTTTGTGGCCTGACATTTGAATGGGAGATTTACTTCAGGATAACTATTTCTATATGATGTGAGTGCACATTTCTGAGAGTCCAGAAAAGCATCCTTGTACCTTTTTAAATGGATGTAAGCTTTTCAGCTCCAGATCTAAAAGCTTGTATTTGGGGTGTAATATACATACTACTACAGCTACACTGGGCTATTGTACTCTATCTTCTTTAATTTTTACTTTACTCCTGAAATTGGATTTCTCCAAGAAGGGATTTAAAAGATTGACCCTAGCCAAATTCATTGATCTTTAAGCTGGGTGTAGTCTCAGAATGATAATATTTAAGGCATAACAGCCTGGATGGTTGCTTTTTTATAACATTTTTTTAACAAATAGATGGCCTGTATTGTATCTTAAGTATTTGTATTTTTAGCAAAGAACCTAAAATTATTAATTAGGCCCAAAAGGATCAAAACTAAAATATTTTCATTCTTATTATTTTTGTCATGTTCACTCATTTTGGATCACATCCTTTGCAAATTGTGAAATTTTTTGTTATTAAAAGTCTTCTGATCATACTTCTTCAAGCTATATTTTCACCCTGTCGGTTTGTGATGAGTTAGTTGTAATCACATATTATCACAAATTTCTTGAGATAAAATATGCAATGGCAAAATGTTTTACACAAAGAACCCTTTGACTGTTGTCTTCTTCAGATGCAGTGTGTCACATTAAAGAGGCTTTAGCTTTTGCTGTTATGTGTATGGCAACAGGATGCATTAAGGAAGGATTACAGTTTGACATGTTGCTATGGTATTCCAGAGGGGATGACATTAAAAAAAATCTGCTGTTTAAAAAAATAAATAAATAACAGGATTGAATGGAATCACATCAAAGTAGCTTGTCTAACCAGATAGGGTATTTGCTTAAGAGTATACATTATTCCATCAGCTGTATATACAGCACTGCAAAGGTGAAGAAAAGACTGAATGATTGAGAAACATGTATAAAAATTCCATTGAAAAAATATTATTTAAATGTATAAAGTATTTCCATTTTAAACAGGTTCTAAAAAGAGTTCACTTAGACATTTATGATTATTGCCCTTCAACTTCGTAACTTTTATGTGTACTATTATATAAATTCTGGCTCCTGCAACCTTAAACTGATCAAATGGACTTGATAACAGATGATAACATTTGCTGCTCCTTCATTCCATCCTAACTTTGTGTTTTATCTTTAAAATTAAGGCCCTTGATTTATTACTTTGGAAACCTTTAGGTTCATGTTCTTTTGACTGCAGACTTATTCATGCACTCCACCTCACTTAGATTAGACTATATTAAATGTTATTAATCCCAAGGGGAAATTCACATGCATACAGCAGCAGAAACATAAAAACAACGATACAGGCGCACAGGACAGATCAATAAGTAAGTAAGTAAGTAAGTAAATGAATAAATAAATAAATAAATGCATATTGTGCAGAACTTTCATCAGTGTTCATTTATAATTATTTTACACTCAATGATTCCTTATTTTTCCACCTAAATTTGACAACATTGGAAGATCACGATACAGCATATGCACTAAACGTGCTTCAGTAAGAGTTTATCCTTTACTTTAAGGCAGATTGTTATTTGCAAAATAGTTGAAATTTGTTTGCTCTTGTTTTGAAAAAGCAGAAGTATTTTTCAGTTAAGGGCAATTGGTTCAATAACTAAAATGAATCGTTTTTGAAACAACTGAAACACAAATGATGATTTCAGACAGACCCAAAATTTTTCCTGCCAAGGATGCCTCACTCTCCAAGTCGAGCAGTAACCATCATGCTTTCATATCAAGTTTAGACAGAGGATACTGTGTTAGTTCCAGTAACTTCTCAACATTTTGAGTGTGAGGGGGTTATGTCACTCATATATATGTGCACACTTTGCAAGCGGGTCTCTCACCTGAGACATGTTACATACTTATTTGCATATTTTTAGCCTCTGAAATACTGTGTCAACACAGCCACATGAGCCCACTAACATTTGCTAGCCTTCCAGTGTGTACTGTTCCTTGCATTGGCAAGAACACTGCTAGATAAAGGTTTTCCCGATATACATCTGAAATCCCTTCTAGTGTATAGTGCTCTGCTTTCTTTGGGTCTTTAAAAATATTGTCTACTGACTTTGTATATCTACCAGGAAACAAAACCATATATGGAATGATAGAAATGCATGAAGTCTTGTGATTAGGAGGAACGTCTTGCTTAATTTGAATGTGTGTGTTGAATTGTTGCTGGATTTCCATGCTTTCCATAATGGCCATCACTTGTCAAGAACCAGACCACTCTGGCCCACTTGTGTAAGCGTAAAAATCAAATCAAGCCTGAAATGGACTGGAGAGACTCAAATAATAAAATAGTGAAACTGGCTTGTGAAAATGTATGTCAGTTTGGATATCTGCAGTACCGCACAGTGAACTGACCTTTTAGACTGTCATTTTTATTTTTAAATCCTTTGTAAAATAAACTACAAGAAGCTGATTTTTGAGCTGTTACATTTTGAAATACCTAACTGAATATTTACTCATAAAAAAAGGTTAAATAATATTAAGTAGGAAGCATAGAGGACATAGAAATAAGAAAATATTACCTATACAAAGAAAAACATATTTCAGTTATGTGTTCAGGATATAAAAAGAAACTGTTCAATTCAATACAAGTATTGCACCATCTCAGAAGGGTGGGACAAACATTAACCAAAATGTAGAAGTCGCTGTGTACAAAAAGTTCTTATATAAAAATAATGATAGTTGTAATAAAACAGATAATACTTTGAAGATATAGAGGAAGGTCTAAATCTGTGTTATTGATGCTGAACTGGTGTAAGAATACTATTTTTAAGGTTACTTATATAGTGTTGGGCAGAATACTCTAAAAAAGTTTTTAGATACTGAATATTGAATAAACGGGAGGCACGGTGGCGCAGTGGTAGCACTGCTGCCTCGCAGAAAGGAGACCTGGCTTCGCTTTCCGGGTCCTCCCTGCGTTGAGTTTGTATGTTCTCCCCGTGTCTCTGTGGGTTTTCTCCAGGTGCTCTGGTTTCCTCCCACAGTCTAAAGACATGCAGGTTAGGTGCATTGGCGATCCTAAATTGTCCCTAGTGTGTGATTGGTGTGTGGGTGTGTGTGTGTGTGTGCCCTGCTGTGGGCTGGCGCCCTGCACGGGGGTTTGCTCCAGCAGACCCCCGTGACCCTGTGTTAGGATATAGCAGGTTGGATAATGGAAGGATGGATATTGAATATACAGTTCTTAATGTATTACGACTTGTATTCTGATTGAATACTAAAAATGTGTAACTTATTCTGAATACTTTATGAATAGTTTTCAAATACTTTAAGGAATTAATATATAGCCTTTTCATAAAAATAGTATATATAGTTCATAATGGTGTATATAGCTTATATGTATATGGTTCATAAAATGGTATAACAAGTTAAACATATTTAAATTACATTGTACCTGAAAATGGACCTCAATCTCACATATAACTGAAGCTCTGTTTTTACTGTTCATCAAAAACCAGAGAAACTAACTTTTTCAGGAATTTTTATTAATAAATGCTGAATATTAAAAAAAAGATGACTGTAACTCAGTGTCTTTAGCTATTTCACATTCTGTATTTGATCTTCTTTTAAGAAATGAACAAAATTATTATTAAAAAATAAAATCAGGTTATGCATTTTTCACATGGCATGAGGCTAAGGATCTGCGCTGGTATCCTGAAGGTTGCCGGTTCGAATCCCTGTCACTGCCAAAAGAGATCCTACTCTGCTGGGCCCTTGAGCAAGACCCTTAACCTGTAATTGCTCCAGGGGCGCTGTACAATGGCTGACCCTGCGCTCTGACCCCAAGGGGTATGCGAAAACTAACAAATTTCTAATACAAGAAATCGTATAAGACGAAATAAAGAACAAAAAAAAAAAAATATGCTTAACTAACCTGTCAATGCTATCGCTCACTAAAATAGTAGCATTTGCATATAACCTACATGCATTCTCATGTATACTTTAAATCAAATTAAGTTACACTCTACTTTCCACTTTGTATCATATAGAGATAGCACTCCATGCTTCCTTTCAGCCTTTGAAAGGTTGCTTTGACCACGTAATTGTTTTTTTGGAGCAATATTTTCACAGAAACATGGTCCCTCAATTTCTGGCATTTGCCGTAATAAAAGGCAAGAGCATGTGCTTGTAAACTCTAGATGGTGTGTTCTCTGTTGTGCATCTGTCTACCTGGTCAAATAAAGTCCACCACAGATTACTATTCACAACCTATTCTAACTTTATTGCCTGTTTCAAGCTGCAATTATGCTCAAGAGGTTAAAAGGCAAACAGAAATAGCCAGAATCAGCAGTGAGTTGCAAACTGTTTCACATTTCTATCATAGGTATAATGGGACTGCTTAAAACATTAAATAATTACTTAACTGCTACTTGTTAAAGTACAAATAAATACTTTAGAAAACCAGGAAAAGAAAACATAAATGAAAGAGTTTATTACACCTAAAAAGCAAACAGAAACAACCAGAATGAGCAGCATATCACAAATCATTTTACTTCTACAATGCTACTGCTTCCAGCATGAGACAGAGAGAGAGAACAAGTGCTGGACTTCCTAAGAGAAGACATTTAGGACTCCAATGTTTGAACATTAAATTAACAAACTAGACATACAACACAACTTGCGAACGAACAAGACACGAGGCGAACAATGTTCAAGCAACAAGTACTGAAGTCCTCAGAGACTGATGATCTGTGAAATGCTGGGAAGCTACAGCAGGGTATGCGTACACGTCACTTCATTTGTGCGGATTCAGTGCAGTGCTCAGCGCACAACAAAAGTTTTTCTTTTTGAAAGTTTCTGAAAGTTTTCTTTGTTTATTAATATTTTAGATTTGCAGTTGATTGAATCTGCAGATACAGAGGGCCGACTGTACATGACTGTTTTAGGAAATGTAGTTTAAAAGTATTGAGTATTAAATTTCATAAAGTAATTGTATTCTTGAACACATCTTTGGAAACATACCGCTAGCTGAATCCCACTTACTTATGTATTCTGAATGCGTAACACTGGTACTTGTATTCCATTACAGCCCAAACTTGCTTATGTATTGTATTTGATTCTTTACTGTATCTCTGTATTTTATTTTTAGTGTTTTAAAAAAGAAAATCTATTTTAATATTAATTTGGTCTAGATTCTTACATTTTTCTGGTCTCAGAAGTTCTGGTGAGGGAGTTTCATCTTAGGGGTTTCATTGAAAGGCAAAACAAGGTTAGGGATACTGTGAAACAAAGGCCTGCGACAGGTAACCAGACCTGTTAAAGTCTCAATACAAGGTGCTAGGACCTGAGATCTGAAACTGCAGGGTGAACTTTAAAGGCCCCAAGGTCACCACTGCTGTTATAATACAGAGAGGGTTCCTCCCCTAGGTGGGGGGTTCAAACACCATCTTAATGTTAGTTTTGAACATTTTTTAATTAATTTATGTTAATTTGGTTTCTTTGTATCTGTGTATATTCCATTATGTTCAGTATGTTTTGTGGGTGGGGCTACTTGCCCATTGCTGTCAAGAAACTGTCCTCAGCCCTATACAGGTGGGGACGATCAACAGTCTCCTGAAGTTCATTTTGAATGCACTTGTGTGGTGAGTTCTCTTGAGTTATTTCTATGCTTTTTATGATTACTGGATTTTTGAACTCTGTGCTCTGTTTTTTAATCATTCTTGGATTTCATATTGGGATTTTGTTTGCTAGTGAGATTGCATATTTTGAAGGAATTACTTTCTGTACCTATCTTTGTGCTCCTTAGAGCATATTTTTGTTCCACAGAGTTTCATTAAAATAAATCTTTTTATTTATGAAGATTTTTCATTGCTCTATTTGTGTGACTAGTTGGAATTGTTCTAGTTGCTATTTTTGAGCATTTGTGGGACTTTTGAACTCTAGAGCTTATACCAATGGCTTCAGCATCTCCCACGTCATGGCCTGGGAAAGTAAGATGGATACTCTGGGTACCCCTCCAGGCCAGGGTTGAGACACACCTTCAAACACAAGGTTGCTCATAGGCATTCTTATTATCAGAGTATATTGGGTCATAGTTCAATTACAATGTATATCCAGCAGGAAGCATTAGTTCTACAAACGGACCTTGTTCATTTCTCAGAATCGCACTGTGGAAAAGTCATTCCATCTACAGTGGAATATACTATACCATAAGGAGAAGGATTTTTTCAGTTTACAGTCCAAGGTAGGCACGGTGAATGCTCATGGAGAAGTCAGGATATGCTCTCTCTCTCTCCTCCACATTCCCCGGACGCACATGCTGTTGTCTAGTCTAAGTGGGGTTAAAGTATGCAAAAAAGTGTAGTGGTCAGAAGTCACAGGACCTCCAGCATGTCCAACAGTTGTGAGGTCCTTAAAAATGCCAGGATGTGGTAATGACTTCTATAAATTTAAGGTAATATTGTTTTGCTACAATAAACCAATCTGTGTTTAGCTAGGAGGTTCACCATCTCTTTCTAGAAGTTCATACAAAACAAAGAACTTTCTTAGCTTTTTCCCTCAACAAATACAAGCAATACTTTCTCACAGATTTGCATTATATAGCAAAGGAATGAAGCTGGTGATAAGCTGGCTCAGACATATTGTAAACTTGCTGGTTAGACCTGAATGACCATCAAGAGTATTGGAGCTATGCTGGGAAAGAATAGTGGAGCAATCTGGATTCTTTTCTGGCTGTGGAACATTGATCATTGAGGGGTCATGGGCGTTTGCCAGTTCTGTCTGACAATGGAATTCATGTTATTGCAAAGACCTACACTTGGGTGCGTTTTTGCCCAGTTTGTTTATAAATCTGTACTTATTCACATCTGTCAATCTGCTGGCATTCAAACTTAGACTACACTCTATTGCTTCTGAAAATTATTCACCTTTAAAATAAGTATTCTGTGCTTCTTTTCACTGCTTCTCTGTTGTTACATAAAAAGTAAAACTGCAGACATTAAGTACAATAGCACCATTTCTTTCCTGTTGCTGTTTCAAATCAGGATTTGGCCTAATAAGAACAACCATGAGAGTTGTGAATTTCCAATCTTATTATTCAAATTGTGAGGACATGAGAGTGCTACTAGGGCTTGTCTTTCATAACAATATATAGTTTCAGCGGTAAGCTATTATGTCTTATTGAAGTAAAACTTTCAAAGCATATTTATTGAAGGAGTTTTTCCACACACAGCTAACCTTGGGAAAGATGTTTTAGGGAAAGAACATCCTGCATCGTGTACTTCTATAAATTCACTAATTAGCTGGACACATAAAATAAAACTGACACAAAACATTATCACCTGGATCAATGAGAGAATTGTTAATATTTATTTACATATGATGAAGGGTTGTTTATGCATTTAAGAAATGTTACAAATTCTTTTCAAAGCCATGTTCACCTTGAAACTATAAAGGGACTGGATTCTTTATTTACAATGTGCCGTTCTGTAAATTACTGCAAGGCAGGCAAATCTGAGCTTTCAAACTGCATGAGCTATTCAAGTGCGACCTTACCAAGGCCATTCTATACCAACAGAAGACTTTTATTTATACACGGCTTCTAACCTGACAGTCAAGTGTAAGCACCAATCCAATGTCTTTTTTTAAGTCTTTGTTCTTCTTTAATGACCTTAATTAACTCCCGCAAACATGTTTCAAATTGTCTCTTTATTCTTTTTCTTTTCTTACATAACCGAGTACTCCATGGGCATATAAAAGGTGAAATATTTAATGGAATCCAAATTAAGGAAGATCAAAAAGTGGCACTACTGGATTAAGTATGTTGGAAGGTGAATGGCCAGACAGGTTAGGTGAAATAAAGGAGTTTCTCTCTAGTAGCAATCAGAAGGTGTGCAGAGTGGACTAGGCTTTGATCACATTTGTCAGTTCAAACTTCCTATAGTAATAAAATAATAAAGTGTTCTTCTTTTTTGAAAAAATAATGCTTGCTTCATTTTGTGAATCATGAATTAATGTAAATAAGAAACACTCAGTTGGGACGGAGTGTTATTCATAAGGTTGCTGTGAAGATGTTGTCCAAAGTATAGCTTATCAAGCAAACACTTTTTTATTCTTAATAATATTTATCAAAGGGTATGATAAATCAATAAAAAATACCAATATTACTTTTGACACTGTGTGCTGCCTTATTTGTTGATAACACAACTTATAATGTAATTTTTTATTTTTGCTGTACATTGAACTAGCCTAAGTCCCCGTCATTGCCCGAGTATCTTTGTATAATGGGTATTATGTATTTTTAAACATTGACCCTTTTCTCAATGAAGGCTGAATTGTTTACAATCTTTACACTATCTCCCTATGTATTAGTCTTCTCTCATAAGTTGAGAATTTCTTCTTTTTGCCTTTTTTTTTTTAAATTCCATAATTGCCATAACACCTCGCTCAGTTCTACTTGTTGGTTGGGAGCATACATACTTCTTTGAATTGTTTGCTTTGCTCTGGTTTCACAAAAAGGTGTTTAATCCCAACCTAAATAAACTGGATGGCTTGTTGAATAACTGATTCATTGATATGGCATGTAAGCTTAGCAAAACTACCTTTTTTATGTTGTTCCCTCTATTGAACTCATTATAGTGAAACTTTTGAAACTCCATAAGCTCTGCATATTAAGTTGAGTTTAAGTACTTTATGAAAATCCACTCAAAACCATTTTGAAGTAATGCCTGGTTTATGTGGTATTGGCCCCACTATTATGACTCCCCAATTAGATTCTTGAAACTCCATTATGCACACAACAATGTAAATACAAAACTTTGTGCAAGTAGACAGAGCAATTTTTGAGTGAAGCATAATTTTTATGTTGGTCCACAAGCATACCACACAACCCCAACCAATTCCACTCCTTCCATCATTTCATTGAATCACTGATGAGGAATATAGCCATTACCTTAGCTAGGGTTAAAACTAAATAATATGCCAAATTCATTGCCATTGCCTGAACCATTTTGGTGTGATAAAGCAGTTTTGGTTCTGCATCCACCCTGTACAACCCCATTTCTTCATGGAGTGTTGAAATCTGTGTTTTAAAATGTATGAAAAGTAATTTGCATGAAAAACAATGAAATTTACCATAACCGTTTTGGAGTGATGCATTCCAACTACAACCCTTTACAACCCCTTTTGAAATGCCATTTATCTTATATTTTACGTATATATGTTGCAATACTTCATAAGAATAAATGTCAACCTACATGCAAAATTTCATGAAAAATGGCTGTGTTGTATTTGCATGGTTGTCAAACAAATAGATAAGATGCAATATGAGGATTGAAAGGAGATCCTTAGTATACAAGATTAATAAATAACATCAAATGAAGCAAAAAATTCAAATAAACGGTATTATGATTTTATTTATATACTGTATATCAATATAATGATTATTGTTTGATAAATGGGTTGTTTATTTGGTCTGGTATAATATTACACACCCAATCCCTTTCTGGTGCGGTGTCTTTTTCTTCTTCAGACAGAGCCACCCATTTTTGAAGCCTCAGCATGGATCATCAAGCTGACCACTTTTATAGCTTAAGTATTTTCCTGAGAAAATAAGATGGTAGTCGCTATCGCATTGGCCTGGTATGGCGACTTTGTCCTATTCATGTTGGGGATTTGCATTGCCAATGTGCATGACAATTTATCGCTATTTTCAGTCACCCATTGCTCACCACACAAAGTAATCAATCATTCGCATTACAGCTATTAACCTTCTTCATGTGGCCTGAGCTGCTGCTGTTGCCTGAGTAAAACACTCGATAGAACACAGAATAGACCTTTAAGAACAATTTTCTTATTCATACACCCTGGCATTTTTATTATCATTTTTGATTTTTTTAACT
Source organism: Erpetoichthys calabaricus (assembly GCF_900747795.2). Taxonomy (NCBI): domain Eukaryota; kingdom Metazoa; phylum Chordata; class Cladistia; order Polypteriformes; family Polypteridae; genus Erpetoichthys; species Erpetoichthys calabaricus. The sequence continues at coordinate 112,950,168 of NC_041404.2, forward strand.
CTTCTTCTACATGTTTTGCATATTTTAAAATTTTTCTTCCTAACACTAGCAACCGAACAGACACACAGATACATAGAGACATTTGTCCTTTTAGGAAAGTAGATACTGTGGCAAAACATCTGTATCTGGTGACAAAGGTGGCATCTTCAATCAGAAGGACATGGAATGAAACAGACAAAGAAGAAAGCTTAATAATGGACTTTTACCAAAAATTCCTATTGGCTAAACAGTTTCAGTAAACAATAAGAAAGTAAAGCAATATTCTAATAATACCACACGTGTATCACTAGATGAAATTTTCAAACTTTTTTAAATTTATGTGCATCTATATAAACTCATTATTATTATATACTAGTTGATTACCCAGTGGCTTCGCTCACTGAGTGCAAGGGAAAAAAATAAAATGTAGTCTATAAGTTATTAAACAGTAAAGCATTAACATTTAAGAAGTAAAGATAAATTGAGCATTACTGGAGTGGTTTGGGGTAAACTACATTTTAAAGGCGCTATAACACAACAGGTAAGTAGTACTAACAGCAAGTAAAATGTATTTGGATCATCTCTCGGTAGTAGATCCCTTGTGAAAGGCGCTATACGACCGCTGTGGTATAGAAATTACATTTTCTATGTGATTGTCCAAATTTCTGCCTGACAACCTTGCACTACGTGCCTGTGATTTACTTCTTAAAATAATTCATCACAAAAGGAACCTTGAATGTTGCAGGGTTTTAGTGACCTGAACTCACCTTAAGGGATAGTAAGTAGTAGTGCAGGGTAATTTACAAACAGAGTCCTGCTTCGATGGCGCCGATTACACTCATTCGCAAAGATTTCCACTCTCCCAGGCACTTGAAGTGTCACAAACAGTGAGAGAAGAAAGGACGCTGCACGAAACTGCAAAGCTCTCGACCCCGCGGAGCAGCCCAACATTCCGCGCCTCCCAGCGTCCACTTTGTTCTCACACACATTTTAACTGCGGCGAGCTGTAAACAAAGTAGAAAGACGCAAAGCTGTTTTCCTCATCTCTTCTACTATCAAGTACTGCCAACTAAAAAAAAGTTACAATGTGGCAGTTTCCGCGACAGTCACGTGGACAAATACATAAATCTTCTCTGTTAGAACGCGCCTGGCATCAGACGGCTCAGTGCTGTAGTCCATAGAGGAGGGCTGGGACAGGACGACGTGGGGTGCACTTCTATGGGATAGATCGGCGTGTTTGTGTTTACTTGTTTTCAATATCAGTAAAAACTCTCACACAAATAATAACAATTCGTAAAGACGATATAAAAATGGCGTCCACAAACGAACTGATTACTTCCTGTATTATAATATGTTCTGTGGTCATACGTAATTTCCATATCGCATGGTCATACGTAATTTCCATATCGTGTGGTCATACGTAATTTCCGTTTCAAATGCGAAAAGAATTTTATATATATAGATTGTAACTGAGGGAAGAAGGAAACTGGGGTACATAGAAAAGTCTCGTGTGAACATGAGGAGGGCATCCAAAGTAACATAGACAATGACCAGCCTGACATTTGAACCTAGGTACCTTATGTTGTAAAGCAATAGCTCTAACCAGTGAAATACTGTGTTTCATGCAAAAGGTAGAATAAAAACATTATAATAGCAGTAGTGAGGGGAGGTGGATCTTGGACACAGGGAGTCTCTTCCACTGCTTATTGGATCCCCTGGACATAACAGAGGTACTTTTCAATTGCTTCTCCTACAACTGACATATGGACTACAACAGCCCTTAGATCTAAATCTAATTGTAGGCCTCTGCTTTAACATTCTGCTCACTTATCACAGCAGATAACAGATGAAGACGAGTGCTTTAATAAAATACGGAAGCTGGCAAAATCTCAGGATTGTGAAATGAGCTGTACTGCCCAGCATAAATACTGCATTGTCCAGATTTGGTGTTTTCCATAACAGTTACATCACAGTTAAAGCTCAGGTGTTTGTGCTGCCTCGGCTGCTGTTGCTGTGTCCCACTTACTTCTATAGGGAATCCAAACAATAAGGTAGGAAATTCAAGTAATAATACCCTACAGATGTTTCTGTATAACAGGAATTGGAAAACCAGAAATTTGGCCAGCAAGCATATCTGCTAATCAGCCCTCCATTTTTTCATTCAGCTCACGGTGATTATTGTCAAGAAGATAAAAAAGAAAGTTGAAGTAAAAAGAGGTCTGATCTTTAAAATGGAAGTTCAAAGGAAACATTTCAAGAAGCTGAAGCTGCTTCAGCTACAATGTGCACTGTAAAACAAGTAGCCCAGAACGTACAACGACAATTTAAAAACAGAAAAATAAATCCCTCCATCCCCAGGATCGGTCAGAGGCACACATCTTTCCTTTTTATTAAGTCTGCACTGTCTGGTTGTCATATCCTCAAGCTTCCCGGACAACATTCATCACCATATATTGCCTTACATGCAAACAGGCACCTGTACAAAATGACTGACTCTTTTACAGCAAAAAAGCTGTAGACTCCCAGCTCCAGTATTTAATTTCCCCAGTGGGGGTCACCACACTTACTTGAACATAATGTTCCCTGTTAGAAATACTGTATATTGTCTTCTTCTAGTGAACCTGCTGCCTGTTAACCTCTCATCAGTGCGGTTCTTTCACCAATTCAATTTGTTAATACTAATGCTGACTGTCTATCAGTCAACTCCAATATTCTGCACACAGACACAACGTTTTACATTCTGACTCCATTCCTGGATGTTTGTTTGCTCCTAGCACTGCCCGACTTATTCTATAATTTACACCACTTTTTGTTTTGCATTAATTTTTTAATCTATAAGGAATTATATACAATGAGGACTAATGATAATGCCTATTGTGAATCTCTAATATAATAATAATATTGGGTCCTAGCCCCATCCCCCAAAATCTGCTATTTGCCAAGGATGTACTGTCTATAACTCCCAGCATTGTTTAGATGAATCCTCATCTTATACATTTACTTTTATTTGCTTAGCTTTATCCAAGTGACTTACAAAAGAGGTAAACAACTCATATATTTACAATCAATAAAGCAGTTAAACTAAAACAAATCAAAAATATTGTTATTATAAAAATGTTATTATGAAGTATTGCAACACAATCTTTTTTCAGTTATACAAATATTCACAGAACAGATGGGTTTTCAATTGCTTCTTGAATACATTGATGGAGTCAACAGTATGTATAGAGGTGGGCAACCCATTCCACCAACTAGGAACTACATACAAAAAGAGGCTGGATTGAGACTTGATGCCACACTGTTACCTGGCAGACCTGAGTGGACGAGAAAGAGTATAGTGCTTTACCACTGTCTGCATACTGTATACTCAGGTGCTGAACCATTGACTACCCTGTAGGCAAGCATCAGAGATTTGAACTTAATGCATGCTGCTACAGGGAGCCAATGTAGCAACCTAAAGAGAGGAGTTGACATGTGCCTGTCTCAGCTGGTTTAATACAAGATGGGTTGGGACAGCACATGCAGGTACTCCTGCCAGAAGTAAGTTGCGGTAGTACAGACATGACAAGACCAAAACCTGGACCAGAAGTTGTGCTGCATACTCTGTCAGAAAAGGTCTGATCTTGCAGATGTTGCACTGCACAAACCTCCATGAATGAGAAAAGGTTGTGAAGTGACCTGTGTTAGTGAAAGTGAGCCAAGCCTTACAGATATAAATCTCCAAGTGGTTCAGTGGCTGTTAAATGTTTGCTGTTGAAATCATGCAACTTGCATGTGTTGGCAGTGCTGGGCAATCTTTCAAAAGCTCTCCTGGCCCACACTGGAATACAAAGTTCTGTGTTTTTTTATCTGAAGCTAATGTTCAATGCAGTAGTCACAATACTTAGAAGAGGAGGATAAAAGAGATGTTAGAAAATCTGCATTCCACACCTTTCAATGTCTCCCTAGTTACTAAACTGTATCAAAAACCTTTTGTTTTTAAACAAGCAACTCTTCTATAAATAATGCGTAATATAATTTGTTTAGATTTTATTCAGACCTTTATGCTTTAAACTATTCAAAAGCTTAAAGAAACTTTCATATTGAATGGTTCATGGCTTTCAGTAAACAGAGGGTCACAGTGAATACATTTGGTTTATATAAACTGATTATATAAAATTTGTGTCAATAAGAGTTACATAATTGGGTTTTATTTTGATGCAGTCTCATAGATGATCAATGACCTAATTTTATAAACATTTTCTCTGTTGATTCTATCCATAATATTTTTAACTGTGAGTCTAACTTCAAACAGTCTTATGTACTACACACTTGAATCTGGGCAATCAAATCCAGTATATACGCCCTCAGTAAGATTTAAGATGTCAAATTCAGTATGTGCATCTTTATTAAATTCTGTTTTTCACTTGAAAAACATCTAGCTAATCCATACTTAGGAATATTATTTCACCTAAAGTCTTTCATAGTATGCAATATCAAAAATAAGCTTAATTGTGGTACATTTTATGTATAGAGTACCTTTTATAATGCTCAAAGAATTTAAGAAATATTTAAAAGTGTACAATAGAGGGAAAAGAGCAAAACTTAACTTGGGGCCTGACACTAGATGGAAAGCCAGATACAAACAATGGGTAAGGACCAGGGGCCTCATGCATAACACCATGTGTAGAATTCACACTAAATAATTTTGCATCTTTTAATATGCAAATAAATATAAATATCACTTTACGTTCAGCGTTTGGTTAAAAGACAATGGCAAAGGCACGTGAAAAAAAAGAATTTTGGCAAATGTGAAGTGGAGGCAAGGAAAATGTACTATTTGTGGGCTTAAGCAGTGCTATAAACAATACAGTAAACAGAATTTGATTGAGTGACACAGAGTGGAAGAGAAACTCGAAAGTTCAAGTTCAGAAAGTCACACAGTGCCCAAAATAAAAAAAGAAGTGGTCAGATATCAAAGTCGCCATGAAAAGGCTAGTCGTAGCCCACCATCTGAGTGTCATATGGAAGCATATTAGGGTATAAAGAAAAGAAAAAAATAGGAACACAGTGAAAATAGGTTGAAATGTCCACTTTAATCTCGTAGTTTATTTTATCATTAAAGTAGAACATTGTGAACTTAATCTTGAAATCAATGCTTTAGTTACGATGGGATTTGAGAAACTTTAGTAAATTAAGTAGCACGTTAAATGCTATTCTATGTGTTCTTCCATGTGCTCCATGTGTGTGAATCACTATGTGCTTCTTAAACGGGCTTTCTCTTACGTCGACAGGACACAGAATACATTACATTCATGATATTACAGCTCTCTGAACAATTTAAATACTAAGATGTATACTTGAAATCATTTTCATGATGGAATGAATTAAAGCATGTAATGTAAGCACACAATTATAGTGCTAGTCTACAGACCACCAGGGCCATATTCATTGTTCATGACTGAATTTAGCAACCTTCTATCTGATTTGGCTATAAATTATGACCACGTAGTACTGATGGGGGATTTTAATGTACACATTCATGTGGAAACTGACACTTTTAGCAAATGTTTTACTTATTTGTTAAATTCAGTAGGATTTTGTCAGATTGTCAAAGGTCCAACTCATAATCATAACCACACATTGATTTAATTATAACTTACAAAGTTGAAATTCAAAACTTAAATATTACTCCATTAAATTAAGTTATTTCCGATCACTACATAATTACAATTGATTTAGTCCTGCCCTTGCCAACACGCTCCCAGATTAAAACAAAGACAGTGCAACACCTAGATTGTAATTCTGCTTCAAAATTTATAGATACTTTGAATAAGTCGAGTGTGATTGTGGAAAACCATTTAGATCAGTTAACATCAAATGTAAAAGTGGAAAACAATTTAGATCAGCTAACATCACATTATAATGTGACTTTGAGAGATGCTCTGGACACAGTGGCTCCCCTTAAAACAAAAGTGATCAAGGCACATAGAAAATCTTCCAGGTTTAATGAAAACACTCGAGCTCTTAAATTAGAGTGTCGAAAACTGGAGCGCAGATGGAGAACAACAAAGCTACATGTCTTTCAAATTGCATGGACAGAGAGTGTTAATAAATATAAAAAAGCCCTCTTTAAAGCTCGCTCAGAATATTATTCTACATTAATAGATGGCAATAATAAAAATCCTTGGGTACTGTTTAGAACAGTGGCTAAATTAACAAATGGAAATTCAGATCAACAGTGCAAAATACCAACAGATATTAGCAGTACAGACTTTATGAACTTCTTCAATGAGAAAATTAAAAATATAAGATCCCAGATCTCTGCATCACAGTACAAACCAAATACTAGCTTAGCAGACCCTGTCTCACATTGCATTCAGCACTTTAGTAATTTTTATCCTGTAACTGAGCAGGAAGTCTTAACTTTAATTTCTAAAATGAAGCCCACTACTTGTTCCCTAGATTGAGTGCCAACAAAACTAGTAAAAAGTGCAATGGATGTTCTTGCAGCGCCTATTCTAAACATTATCAGTAGTTCATTATTGCATGGCACAGTACCTGATACACTAAAAGTGTCAGTCATTAAACCATTACTTAAAAAGTCAGACCTAGACCCACACATACTAAATAATTATAGGCCTATTTCGAATCTACTGTTTCTCTCTAAAATACTAGAAAAAGTAGTCACCAGTCAGCTTCAGACACACCTTACGCATTGCAATTTATTTGAGAAATTCCAGTCTGGTTTTCGCACTGGTCATTGTACAGAAATGGCACTAACGTGGGTTATAAACGACATTCTGATATCCTCTAATGAAGGAAACTCCACTGTAATTATGTTGTTAGACTTAAGTGCAGCATTTGACACCATCGACCATTCTATTTTACTGCACAGGCTAGAAAATGATGTTGGGCTTACAGGCACTGTGCTCGCTTGGTTTAGTTCTTACTTATCAAATCGATTCCAATATGTACAGAAATGTGCTGACAGTACTCCATCATTATATACAGAAGTTCAATATGGTGTCCCGCAGGGCTCAGTACTGGGACCTTTACTGTTTTCACTTTACATGCTTCCACTGGGATCTATCATTAGGAAACATAATGTTAATTTTCACTCGTATGCAGATGACACCCAGTTATACCTTTCTTTTAAATCAAATGAAGTTTCTGATGTTGTCTTTAATTAGTTGTGTTAGCGAATTAAAGGAGTGGATGAATGAGAACTACTTGTCTTTAAACACAGATAAAACAGAGATGTTAATTTTTGCAGGGAATGATGCTGATCATAACAATATTTTGTCATCATTTAACTCAGTTGGAATCCCAATTAATTTTACTGAATCAGCCCGCAATCTAGGAGTTATCTTTGACTCTAGCATGTCATTTAAAGTGCATATTGCAAAGTTGTCCAAAACATGTTTCTTCCATCTAAAAAATGTTAGGAAATTAAAGTGCTTTCTAAATTAACAAGATTCTGAGAAATTAATTCATGCATTTGTCTCTAGTAGGATTGACTACTGCAATGCGGTTTTCACTGGATGTTCAAACTGTTCTCTATACAGCCTCCAGTTAATTCAAAATTCAGCTGCAAGAATTATTACAAGAACAGGAAAATACGAACACATAACTCCAGTTCTTAAATCCTTACACTGGCTCCTGGTTAAGTTTAGGACAGATTTCAAAATCCTCCTTTTAACATATAAAGCATTAAATGGCCAAGGTCTTACAAACCAGAGCGCACATTAAGATCTCAAGATGCCGGTCTGCTTATGGTTCCAAGGATTAATAAAATAACAGTGGGAGGTTGAGCTCTTAGTTACAGGGCCCGTAAACTGTGGAATGGTCTGCCTGCTACTGTAAGGGATGGCCCTTTGGTCTCAGCTTTTAAATCCCAACTGAAGACTCACTACTTCAGTTTAGCATATCCTGACTAGAGCTGCTGATTAATTGTACATACTGCATCTCTGTTGTTAGTCATTAGCACTAAAACATAAGTAACATTAAAGTTATAATTGGATACTAACCCTCACCTTTTCTGTTTCTCTTCTCGGTACTCAAATGTGGCACTTGGTGCCATAGCCCACCTGCCAAGTTGTTTTGCCTGCCTAAGGTAAAGTCATCCCTGATGGAGGATCGCAGGAATCATGGGAAAGAGGGGTAGGCTGGCCCAGCACTGTTTCACCCGTGGAATGGCCAAATGGGGGAGGCAGCTTGAAGGATGAGGTCTCCAGGACTCTAAAAATACCCATCCACCCATTTTCCAACCCGCTGAATCCGAACACAGGGTCACGGGGGTCTGCTGGAGCCAATCCCAGCCAACACAGGGCACAAGGCAGGAACCAATCCTGGGCAGGGTGCCAACCCACCGCAGGACGCAAACAAACACACCCACACACCAAGCACACACTAGGGCCAATTTAGAATCGCTAATCCACCTAACCAGCATGTCTTTGGACTGTGGGAGGAAACCGGAGCGCCCGGAGGAAACCCACGTAGACACGTGGGAGAACATGCAAACTCCACGCAGGGAGGACCTGGGAAGCGAACCCAGGTCCCCAGATCTCCCAACTACGAGGCAGCAGCACTACCGTGCCGCCCACTCTAAAAATACCCAAATCTTATTATGTGATATCATCTACTGTTAAATTCTGCCCTGTACTTCTAAAATTTTTATTCCTTTTTTTTACTTCTAAAGAAAAAACTTTTTATTTTATACTGTATTGAGGATTTGTTCTGTTCTGTGTATATTGTATTGTATTGACCTCCTTCTTTTGACACCCACTGTACACCCAACCTACCTGGAAAGGGGTCTCTCTTTGAACTGCCTTTCCCAAGGTTTCTTAAATTTTTTCCTACAAGGTTTTTTTTTTGGGGGGAGTTTTTCTTTGTCTTTTTAGAGAGTCAAGGCTGGGAGGCTGTCAAGAGGCAGGGCCTGTTAAAGCCCATTACAACACTTCCTGTGTGATTTTGGGCTATACAAAAATAAACAGTATTGTGTATTGTATGTAATTAACATAGGGCACAGTGGCGCAGTCGTAGCGATGAGCTAGTGTCCTGTCCAGAGATTGTTCCTGCCTCCCACAAGATGCTTGCTAGGATGTGCGTGACCATTTATGAAATGATTTAATGCAGCAGTACTGTCTCTTTCAAATGTACCTGTGCGCATAGCTTAGGCAGCATGTGGAAGAAGCTGTATCCCACTTATCTTCTGTGCTCTCAACACAACTCGCGGTAGAGCTTTCTGATCAACTGCTGTACAGCTGTGATTCCACACTCAGATATAGCGAGTTACAATACTTGGAGTGGTGCACTGATAGTAACAACGCTAAAGCAGCTATGGTATTTGGAATAGTTTGGCCATCCCGTGGAACATTATATTGTTACAGGTTGATTACAATCAAATGCCTTAAATTTATAAACAATATGCGGTTAACTTCAGCGTATTTGATAAAGCCGCGTCAGGGATGTGAATCTAAAAAAGAAAGGGAAACCACACAAAGACAGCAGCGCTGCTTTGACGCTGGGTGCTACCAGTTTGCAAAACCAAGCAGAAAACTTGCGTACGCCATTGATTGAGCTAGTATGAGAATGTGTGTGGCTTTACACCAAGTTTAGTTTTTATACATCACGATGTGAGCATGGAAATGGGCGTACACAACAATTTTATGCACAAAGCACCGTTTACATGATGCCCCCTGGTCACAGGCATCACTCTTAAAGAGAAAGTAAGAATGTTAACAGAATCTAAATCCCTTAAAAATAGGCTGAAAGTTGTTACAAGCATGTATTGAATCAGTATATCCAATAATTTTAAGTGGCATTTTCAAAGTCTTTGTTTAATAAAGCCAAAGACTTATTCAGTATGAATGCAGTGGATAGTTGACTCCACATATTGTTCTAGCCAGTAATAAATGAACTGATGAGTGTGGATGAACTGGAGCCTAAGAATTCAAGATAGTGCAGATATAGTCAAGTCCAAGACCAGATATATTCTTACAGGTGGTCAGCATCAGAATTGGAAGACAGGGACATCCAGAAAAGACAGAACAGGCTGGCATTACCTGCTTTATTTTTATTTAGCGAATTTCATGAGGAAGACTATCGCAAGACAATCCCTGATCTGTGAATTATTATATCCGCCCTAGATGAGCATATAATAGATCAATTAGTAAACCAGCATTCTATTTGGTGTCTTTGTAGAGAATACTATGGCAAATACTTATTTCACACAGTCACTTTTTATTTGAGTAGTTTCACAATATATTTTATAAAATATTTGTCCACCAATTTTAATCAGTTATTATGGACAAGGAAATTAATCACACTGAATTATTATTAACTCTCAACTACTCCTCTGTGGAAGTCTCTCCATGAGACAGTCTGGGACACCTAAACTGTAACCTATTTAAATCATGCACAGAACCTCACCATTTCATTTTAATCATGAAATTATGTTATTTAAATTGACTCTTCTGTTCCAAGCGTACTGATCCCAATTATACTCTATTATCTATTTATACTGTCAATACACTCCCTTGTACAGTCCGAACTTTGTCCTTTGAGATTTATTATGCATGTATCTTACATTTGATGTTGTTCAGTTATGAATGAAAACTCAATAACATGTTTAAATCCTGGTATAATTCATATGCACACTATATAAATTCTGTACTTGTGCTTCATTCCTATATCTCACAAGCCTGTTTGAGTTACCTGATGATTACAAGGCAAAACATGTTTTAGAGTGAACCCTGTTAGACACAAACTGAGAGACCTCACTTCAGAAGTACTCAAATACCTTCTGCTGCCTGGTTATGTGAGAAACAGCACATTGAAATGGACATACAGATACTATTTTTGGTTTATGTGAGCATAAATCACTTAGTAATTTAAGTTGGGACATTTTAATTTCTGTAAGACAGGCTGACAAAGTTGCTGCCATTATTGTGTCATGAATTATTATGAGCTGCTTAAGAAATTCTACCCATCACATATCTTCTTTGATTAATCCAGTTCTACATAACACATTTAACTTATATCACATTAATAAAAAGTTGTCAACTTTCTACACAAAAACAGACACGGTACATACAGTATATAGCCCAATTTTTTTCCCTTAATAACAACATATAGATGTATATGAATTATCATTATTGTTTCTGTTAATGTTTCTTTTTACTACTGGTGACAAAATTCATTTGGACACTGCTGATTTCATGTACTATAATGTTTACTAAATGTTGACCTCTTCAAATGTTCAATCTTTTTTAAATTATACTTCTCAAACTGCTTCTTCAAAAGTTGCTTTAAGTACTATATTAAATGATTCTGCCTATCATTTTGACTTTAGTCATTTTTCACATTAACTCTTTTGCTCTATATTGAAATCATTTTGAATTCAACAACTGTTTCTATAGGCTTTCAAAGATAGCATTACTAACTTGTCCGTTTTTACTTCTGTGAAAGAACAAGTAACTCCAATCAGTGGATAATACCAAAACAGGCTTAGAAAGAATATGCAGACTCCACACAATCAATATCCAGGCACAGGATTTGACTGCAGAACAATGAATCTGTGCAGCAGCAGAACTACATATTGTGGGGAGATGACTGATAAATCACATTCTTTTTTTCAGCAATGCAGAGTTGTGGCTGAAATCTTGGTTGGTCTACCTGACCGTGGCTTAGTAACAACAGAACCCCTAACTCTTCACTTTTTTATCAGAGTTTGAACACTACAGTCAGGTATTTGCAGATCTCTGGATATATTTTTATATCCTTTTCCTGATTTACAGTATACAATTCAGCAACCTTTTCTTGCAGATCCTTTAACAGTTCATTTGCTTTCCCCATGGCTCAGTATCCAGCAAAGTCAGTGCAGCTCTCAATGAATTTAAATTGACTATTTATAAACAGAAACTGATTACAATCAAAGAAGTTACAGGTGTGGACACTTTCCCTTAATTATCCTTAATTTGAATCTGTATTTGTCAACTTGTGTGTGTATATTATCATCCCAAACATTCAATGGTATGTAAACTTTTGATCAGGCCCATTTGGATGATTTAAGTTATCATTATAATTTAAAAAGGACACCAGCAATTATGTTAGAATAAATTGCCTCGCCTGTGCACACTCCCTAATTAAAAGAAAAGTTTTCTGCATGATTACTTATATTTCCCAAACAATGGCCAATATTTCACTAATTCTACCAGAGTATGTAAACTTTTGAGCACAACTGCATATATATTAGACCTGGGAAAGTTAACACATTACAGGGGTGGGCAACAGTAGGTTTACAGTTGTGAGTACGTGAATCAAAGAGTTTTTCTTGCATTATTATTTATGTGAGAAGAGAAGACTTTGTGCTGCAGGGTTGACAGTGACCACCAGTTTGACAGTGACCACTTCATGAACACTAGCATAAAACTGATCTTGTGACATTTGTGCCCCAAGCTAACAATAGGTACTAGTTTCAAATACTCGCACAAAAAAGAAAAAAACCTCAGTATTTTTTAAAAATACATTTAGAAAATATTCATCCTAACTTTTTGACCATATGGATAATTCTTCTTTAACATCATACCTGAGATTAATAAAACCACACTTCTTACCTCTAACCTCTAACCCACCTATGTAATTGATAAATAGGCAGCAGTTTTTACGTATTGACAACAACATGTAAATTTAATAATTTCTTTTTCTTTGGTTATATTCTTGAATAAAGGCACATTTGTTTTGTTATACCTTTTGTGAAAGTATTTATTTGATATTTGAACTTCTTTCTTTACACATTACACATTTTACATCAGCATTTTATCAATTATTACTATAACATAAAAAATTTTCTGTTTTAGTTGTGTTCAATTTTCTTGCCTCACATTTCCTGTCATTCTACATTTATACAGATTATTGTAGAAATGGAACAAACACGAAATGTATGTATTTCAAATAATGTTATATTATTTACCCTATCCAACTCAAGGCACCTCACACCCAGATAAACAGATTTGAGAATTTTGCGTCTCACTTCAGCTGCGTTGATGGTGGATGGGATAGCAGGCTGCTAGCCGCCTGTGCTAATTGACACATTTGCAAAACAAATGTGAAGGAATTTAAGGTGGCCTGGAATTACGACTTGTTTCGTAGGCTTCAGGGATTCTAGTATTAAAGGCAGTTTTGTCCACAACAAAGACTTCATTGCAAATGAGATAAACTAAGAGAGTGATCACGTGGCAGACATTGTTAAAACAAATTCTATCTGTATTTACTGTACCTGACAAGTAGATTGGAGAGCTCTGTCTCACAGGAGAATGATTTTTAATGGTGATTGTACCAAACCATTACACCATCTTACACTGTTTACATTTAAATAAGGAATTGCTTACTTTCTGACATATGCAGTTGTCACAAACTCGAGACAGAGTCATATAAAGGTTTGGGGCAGGCACCCGTATAATTTAGTATCCTGGCTGCAAAGTTGCTTTCTTAAAATATACAGCACTGATGTGCATACAACAGAGTCCAAAACAAGACTGAAGGAATAGGGAAAAGGTGCAGGCTTTTAAAAGGGGAGACAGGAAGTGAGATCATAAGGATTGGGCTCATGTTCTTCAGCCATTGGTTCGAGCCCGGACGTGACATCACAGGGGCCAGAGCCGGCAAGGTCTCCTTCCATTGGCTCGGTCCCGGAAGTGACGTCAAGAGAGCCAGGTGGAATCTCCCGTGAATGGTCTACAGGGAAGGGAGAAAAAGAGTCAGTGCACTCTGCCACATCCTGGTATGCCTCAGAACTGCCTTTACTCAAGCCCTTTAGCTGCCTCCCATGCGCACGTGTGTGACACAGTTCAACCAAAATCCTGTATTATTTAACAATTTTGAAAAACAAAACAAAGTGTGAATTGTTTTGCTCTTTATATAACAATATATACTGAAGATTACTTCAAGCTGTCATATACACACTGCAAAACCAGTTCACATAAAACATTTATCTTAATTAAAATTCATGGGATTAAAGATTAAAACAAATGTAATCTACCATAGCAAATGAGCACATTAGAAAGACAATAAATAATACATATATTGTTGTACATGTAAGTCAGTTCATCGGCATCTGTCAGATGGCAAATAACAGTCTGAGTTACATTATCTCATATATTTATTGAAATTCACTAGCAATCTACATCTACAGTCTTTATCAAATTCCATTTTCTGGAACATACTGTAATTAATTTGAAAATCACAAAACAATTTCGAGGCTATTCATGAAACATATTATCTCACTTAAAGACATCTAGGCAATTTATCATCAAGTAAAAAAACAGCTCAGAAAATAAACTTATTTACCAGCAGGGAAATCAAATTTACTGAATTATTTTTTATGCAAATATGTTAGAGATGCATATTTCCAGTTTTGTAAAGACAATATTTTGTTCTCAAAATTATGACGTACACTGGTTTTAGTTTACATTTTTAAAACATATAGTGTCAAAGCTTCCATTGATAAAATTCTGTTAGATTGTAATATATTGTTTACAGTTTTTGACAAAATAATAGCTGCATCCTAAAACAGTGTTTGGAAAATCGATGTGTAGAACAGGTAAACCATGAGTCAGATATGATTCTATATCTGGAGTAAAGTTTTTTTGTGGTAAAGAACAATGCTACACTTGGGGCTCACTAGATTTGGGTAAAACTTTCAAAGTTGCTGATTTACAGGAATCATGCAGATGGTCAGTGGTGTCCTGTGATGCATCTAGCCAAATATTTTGCAGTTCTGACTTGAGGAAGGCAATGGTCCATGTAGTAGTACTTATAGTAGTACATATCCAGTACAGTATTAGTACTCTTAAAGGTAGATAAAAATTAATGTCTCAGACTTGTTATTGCTAATTATTGTCACACTGCTAAATTCACAAAAGTGATCAGGCTTCTGGGCAATATCAAAAGATGGGAAAATTAAGGTAATTATTTGATGTGTAAGCTAAATGAGAAAGTCATATAACAGCAATTGTTAGCATAAGAATGGGATGCTTTCAAATTGCCATATTTTGACTCTTCCTGAACACCACTGTGATGTTTGTATATTTCCCAGCTTGTAATTCAACAATATTAATGCATGCTCTATGCTCTAAAAAAACAAAGGGAAATTAAAAAGTAAAGGAAATTTGAAAATAAGCTGACACAATACAACACATTCACAATGATTCATGGGTAGTCCAAACACACATAGCACAGTCCTCTTCTGTTAGTTTAGTTAAAGCCAAAGTGGAATGAACATGGATGATCTCCTGTGGGATTGCACCTTTGTTGAATAATGCACTGCAGTGAGATTTCTATGGGCAGAGGGAGTGAAACCTGTTAAAATTCACCAAAGGATAATGCTTGTGCAGATAGATAAAAATTCTGTTTGGGTACACATCTTGTGCAAACTTTACAATACCACAAGTTATTATGCACGATGGCATGTGCAGAGTCATAGGGGATATCCAAATGTTCAGCAACAGCGGACAATATCCAGCAATTTCCAGCTCAAGTGCAACAAAGAATGCTATCAGCTGTCTGACTTAATACTGCATCAAAGCCAGTTTTAGCTGTGTTTGTGTAGCAAATAAAAGAATCAGAAAAATTAGAAAATATTAATACAGATGCTGTAGTAACAATCTTCCTGAGGTCATGAAATGCAGGTTCCATCTCTTGATTCTCCACCACTTTGTTGGGAGCCTCTTTTTGAGGGAGGCATGACCTTCTCTTAGAATTGAGGCAGAAATTTGCATAGTACATTGGGGGCCTGATAAAGGCATGAACTTGCTATTGTAATTGGGACTATCTTAGAATTGATGCAACTTTGAGTAACTGAAGCTTTTCATGACCCTGATTAACAACATATGTTATGTATTTCACTTCTGTGATGCCAAAGTAGCATTTTTTGGAATTAATGGGGAGGCCTGCCCTTATGTGGGTCTATAATACAGTCACTAGATGTAAGTATTAGAATAGACACTACATCTTCCAGGTAGGCAGCACTACATGCAATGTGAACTTATAATGATGTTCGAAGATTGCTTAGGGCACATGCATCCGAAATGGGAGGACTCCGTACTGCCAATATTCACTTGGGGTGCTAAACATGTTTTGTTTTTTTTTTCCTTTGAAGAAGGGATTAACAGACTTTGCAAGCATGCTTTGGTCATATTGAGGAACATTGAGGAAGTTGTTGACTACACTACTGACTACATCAACTTCTGTATGGACATTGTAGTTCCAGTAAGAACAGTACGCTGCTATGCTAACAACAAGCCATGGATTACAAGTGACATCAAGGGCCTTTTGAACCAGAAGAAAAGGGCTTTTAAAGATGGTGATCAGCTTGAGCTCAAGCGCGTGCAGAAGGAACTCCGAGTCCAGCTCAGGGCAGCGAAGGAGCAGTACAGGAGAAAGCTGGAGCAGAAGTTGCAGAATAACAGCATGAAGGAAGTGTGGGATGGGATGAAGATCATCACTGGCTGCAGCTCGAAGCGGGGTACCACCATCGAGAGAGACGTGAAGAGAGCAAACCAAATGAACAAATTCTTTAGCAGGTTTGACCACCCTAACCCACTCTCACTCTCACCTCGGAGTATTGCACCCTCCACACATCCTTCTGCTGATACCAGCATAGGAAAGACATCCCCACCCATAATTACAACAGCGCAAGTGAGCAGAGAGCTGAGGAGACTTCGTGCCAGCAAAGCAGTGGGTCCAGATGGAGTATCGCCACGACTGCTGAAGGTCTGTGCATCGGAGCTGGGGGGTCCTCTACAGCGCATCTTCAACCTGAGCCTGGAACAGGGGAGAGTCCCGAGGCTTTGGAAAACATCTTGTATCACCCCAGTCCCAATGGTATCACGTCCTAGTGAGTTGAATGACTTTCGGCCTGTTGCTCTGACATCACATGTGATGAAGACCATGGAGAGGCTGCTGCTTCACCACCTTAGGCCACAGGTTCAACACGCCCTTGACCCTCTGCAGTTTGCATATCAGGAGAAAGTGGGAGCGGAGGATGCCATCATCTATATGCTACACCGATCCCTCTCTCACTTGGACAGAGGCAGTGGTGCTGTAAGAATTATGTTTCTAGACTTCTCTAGTGCCTTCAACACAATCCAACCTCTGCTCCTTAGGGACAAGCTGACAGAGATGGGATTAGATTCATACCTAGTGGCATGGATCGTGGACTATCTTAAAGACAGACCTCAGTATGTGCGTCTTGGGAACTGCACGTCTGACATTGTGGTCAGCAACACAGGAGCGCCACAAGGGACTGTACTTTCTCCGGTCCTGTTCAGCCTATATACATCGGACTTCCAATACAACTCGGAGTCCTGCCATGTGCAAAAGTTCGCTGATGACACTGCTATCGTGGGCTGTATCAGGAATGGGCTGGAGGAGGAGTATAGGGACCTAATCAATGACTTTGTTAAATGGTGCGACTCAAACCACCTACACCTGAACACCAGCAAAACCAAGGAGCTGGTGGTGGATTTTAGGAGGCCCAGACCCCTCATAGGCCCAGTGATCATCAAAGGTGACCGTGTGCAGATGGTGCAGACCTATAAATATCTGGGAGTGCAGCTGGATGATAAATTAGACTGGACTGCCAACACTGATGCGCTGTGCAAGAAAGGACAGAGCCGGTTATACTTCCTTAGAAGGCTGGCGTCCTTCAACATCTGCAATAAGATGCTGCAGATGTTCTATCAGACAGTTGTGGCGAGCGCCCTCTTCTACGCAGTGGTGTGCTGGGGAGGCAGCATTAAGAGGAAAGACGCCTCACGCCTGGACAAACTGGTGAGGAAGGCAAGCTCTATTGTTGGCATGGAGATGGACAGTTTAACATTTGTGGCAGAGCGAAGGGCGCTCAGCAGGCCCCTATCAATTATGGAGAATCCACTGCATCCACTTAATAGTATCATCTCCAGACAGAAGAGCAGCTTCAGCGACAGACTGCTGTCACTGTCCTGCTCCACTGACAGATTGAGGAGATCGTTCCTCCCCCAAACTATGCGACTCTTTAATTCCACCCGGGGGGGTAAACGTTAACATTTAACATTATACATAGTTATTGTCTGTTTTTCACCTGTATTATTATCATTCTTTAATTTAATATTATTTATTGTATCAGTATGCTGCTGCTGAAGAATGTGAATTTCCCTTTGGGATTAATACAGTATCTATCTATCTATCTATCTATCTATCTATCTATCTATCTATCTATCTATCTATCTATCTATCTATCTATCTATCTATCTATCTATCTATCTATCTATCTATCTATCTATCTATCTATATTATTAGTGGTTATGAAGCAAGCATTTTCCAGTCTCTCAATGAAATTGTCAATATCATTAGAGAATCGTCATGTTTCATCAGGCTTAGGTACCAACAAAATAGGACTAGACTTTAGGCTAGTGCTGTCTTTATTAACCCCAGGTCAAACATTTTCAGTATTTCTGTAATACCAACTTGATTTCTGCTTGTTTTGCCTCAGGTAGATGACACATATGTTATCACATGAGTAACCTATGCTCGGTAACAATATCATACAAAATTCAACTGAGGTTTACTGGCCAGGATTTTAGCTATCTGTTGAATGGCTTGCTGCAACTGGAGATTTTGTTTATGAGACAAAGTGTCTCCAAAAGTTAGTTTGTTTTTAGAATAAAGTGAAGTTTTGGCCATTGGAAACACTGACTTCACCTGTTCCTTCCAAGACTTTAGTAGATTGATGTGATGCACTCATTCGGTGGGATGGTTATTGGGTTGTTTTACAACATAATCTATTGAAACCTTTCTTTTTTTAATCTTGCATGGTCCATGTCAGTGAGCAAGCAGTTTAGAGTAGGTGGTGTAGATTAACACCATTACACAATTCCCTGCCTGAAATTTGTGGAGGTGGTCTATGGTCATGGAGGTATGTCTGCATTCATGGTGCTTTTTCAAGGTGTTCTAGTGCTAGTGGAAATACTTTGTTAGAAATGTCACACGACTAGGTGACATATTTCAAAATATTTGTCTAGATAATAGTTTGTGCTTCCCTTCCTTCCTTGACTAAGTTTAGGATCCCTCTGGCTTGACTCCTATGTAGTAACTCAAAGGGAGAAAAAATTAGCGGACACTAGTTTTGTCCCTTCCACCTTCTTTTACTAACTAAATGATCTCGAAGAAGGTGCCAGTTCACATGCTTCTTGACAATCCAGATAGAAGATGAATAGGAGATGGTGGTGGTGCTGACCTTGGCGATCCTCTACACAATACAAAATGATATTTACCAGCATGAAATGAACCCCCAGTGGTGTGGAAATAGCGCTATTGTGGATGTTAATGGAAATGACTGAATATTTCAGTGAATCATCATTTTATTGTTCCTGCTTAGGACATCTATGAACTGTGAATTGCAAATTTTTTCAAACCTTTCCTTAGCCTTTAAAAATGTTTTGAGTATAGTTTACTTAGTTTTTGAGGCTAAGGAACCTAATGGTTACAGTGCATCCGGAAAGTATTCACAGTGCATCACTTTTTCCACATTTTGTTATGTTACAGCCTTATTCCAAAATGGATTAAATTCATTTTTTTCCTCAGAATTCTACACATAACACCCCATAATGACAACGTGAAAAAAGTTTACTTGAGGTTTTTGCAAATTTATTTAAAATAAAAAAACTGAGAAATCACATGTACATAAGTATTCACAGCCTTTGCTCAATACTTTGTCGATGCACCTTTGGCAGCAATTACAGCCTCAAGACTTTTTAAATATGATGCCACAAGCTTGGCACACCTATCCTTGGCCAGTTTCGCCCATTCCTCTTTGCAGCACCTCTCAAGCTCCATCAGGTTGGATGGGAAGCATCAGTGCACAGCCATTTTAATATCTCTCCAGAGATGTTCAATCGTTCAAGTCTGGGCTCTGGCTGGGCCACTCAAGGACATTCACAGAGTTGTCCTGAAGCCACTCCTTTGATATCTTGGCTATGTGCTTAGGGTCGTTGTCCTGCTGAAAGATGAACTGTCGCCCCAGTCTGAGGTCAAGAGCGCTCTGTAGCAGGTTTTCATCCAAGATGTCTCTGTACATTGCTGCAGTCATCTTTCCCTTTATCCTGACTAGTCTCCCAGTCCCTACCGCTGAAAAACATCCCCACAGCATGATGCTGCCACCACCATGCTTCACTGAAGGGATGGTATTGGCCTGGTGATGAGCATTGCCTGGTTTCCTCTAAACGTGACGCCTGGCATTCACACCAAAGAGTTCAATCTTTGTCTCATCAGACCAGAGAATTTTCTTTCTCATGGTCTGAGAGTCCTTCAGGTGCCTTTTGGCAAACTCCAGGCGGGCTGCCATGTGCCTTTTACTAAGAAGTGGCTTCCGTCTGGCCACTGTACCATACAGGCCTGATTGGTGGATTGCTGCAGAGATGATTGTCCTTCTGGAAGGTTCTCCTCTCTCCACAGAGGACCTCTGGAGCTCTGACAGAGTGACTATCGGGTTCTTGGTCACCTCCTGACTAAGGCCCTTCTCCCCCGATCACTCAGTTTAGATGGCTGGCCAGCTCTAGGAAGAGTCCGGGTGGTTTCAAACTTCTTCCACTTACGGATGATGGAAGCCACTGTGCTCATTGGGACCTTCAAAGCAGCAGAAATTTTTCTGTAATTTTCCCCAGATTTGTGCCTCGAGACAATCCTGTCTTGGAGGTCTACAGACAATTCCTTTGACTTCATGCTTGGTTTGTGCTCTGACATGAACTGTCAACTGTGGAACCTTATATAGACAGGTGTGTGCCTTTCCAAATCATGTCCAGTCAACTGAATTTACCACAGGTGGACTCCAATTAAGCTGCAGAAACATCTCAAGGATGATCAGGGGAAACAGGATGCACCTGAGCTCAATTTTGAGCTTCATGGCAAAGGCTGTGAATACTTATGTACATGTGCTTTCTCATTTTTTTTATTTTTAATAAATTTGCAAAAACGGCAAGTAAACTTTTTTCACGTTGTCATTATGGGGTGTTGTGTGTAGAATTCTGAGGAAAAAAATGAATGTAATCCATTTTGGAATAAGGCTGTAATATAACAAAATGTGGAAAAAGTGATGCGCTGTGAATACTTTCCGGATGCACTGTATATTTATTTATTGTTTCCATCTGTTTAAAACATCATACAATCTGCCATGGTGCCATAATGTTTTTCTGATGGGTGCTGCCATTTTGGGATCATTTTGTTAATAGTTCCTATACCATTACTAAGCAGGATGACTAGATGTGTGTGACTCATGACATCATTACTGTGACACTATATTAGGCCATGCACTTCCTGGATGTCCAAGTTTAATGGAAAACTTCAGCATTCAACCTTTAAAGTGAATTCTTAGACTTCTGGATGTGATATTATTTCTGTCTTTTAATACAGTTAAAATTTTGTGATTTTGGCTCTAATTACATGTACCTTTTTAGACATTTACTTTACAGCTTTGCTTCTTGACCACAATTCTGGATTAGTCTTCTTTTATGGTGACATTGGTCGTGGGGGCTAAAAGAGGACTACTAACACTTTGAATTTTGTTGCCAACTTGGAAGTAGAGCACACAGATGGCAATGAGATAGAAGTGCCTCTTGCCATTAACAGAGGTAAGAGGTGAGTCTATTATGGCTTTCACTCAGTGCCTGTGAATTATAAGAAAAGGTTATACAAGATGCTGAAGGCAGTCACATAACAGTACAATTTTCCATGTATCCAAGCACAATTCATGGGCTTGTCAAGTGTTAAGCATGACAGTACTATGTGTCTGAGAAGTAGAATTCTCTTTTTTCTTTGAGGAAAGCCCACCTTCATTACATGGTGGGTCTATCTTGTTTTAGTGTGGAGAGCGGGTTTCCATTTTTCCTTCTAGCTTTTGTGAATAAAATGTGCTGTACTGTCTCTCTATTATATCTACAAGTATATCTTCCATTGCCTTCTGTGGCTACAACTGGACCAAAATGGCAAGTAGTATAGGGAGTGCATTTATTAAGTAATTGACCCAGGTGAACTTGACCACTCAGTCACTCAAGTGTTCTATCAGTCTGTGTCATTTTACCACAGATGATGAAGGGTTTCACATGGACCTTGTGGTTGGGATTGAACTTTCAGTTTGGTATCTGAAGAAAAAAAATTATGGACACAAAAAGAATTTGCAACTTCTACAGTTACCATTAATGGTTATTTTTAGGTAAGCTCATATACAGGCATAGCATTCATTTCCATCCATTTGGCAATAATTCTCACATCTATTAATCTTTAGAAAAGCTTAGTTCTTAAAATCCCATAGCTTGTTATTTGCAGCAGTTTTTGAGATTCATTACAATGTCAATTTTCTGATATCATAATATTGCATAATATAGGTGTCTGTTACATTAAAAGCATTGTTAAATAAATTTAATTTATGTAATATTTTCAACTTTTGTTTTATTGTGTCTTCACCTGCCAAATTTTCACATATTGTTTTTCACATGTATAGGCTTTAGAGTTAATTTCACTGTTTTTGTTTAACAAAGAAATTCCCTTTTCTGCTTTGATTATTCTTTTCTTCTTCTTTATAGGTCTGGCAAATCATTTTATTTTTGTCCTCTTGCTTATTTTGAAATAAGTATTTTTTTTTTTTTTTTTCTGTTTTGTAAATATTTATTACCAGGGTGCTTATTGTCTTTTGTTATTTTTTGCGCCTCATTAGGTAGATTACATCCTATGCAGTAGAGCTGATCTGAAGGAGATTGAAGACTGCAAAGTGGTGGCAGGGGAAAGTGTAGTTAAGCAGCATAGGATGGTGGTCTGTAGGATGACGTTGGAGATCAAGAAGAGGAAGAGAGTGAGAGCAGAGCCAAGGATCAAATGGTGGAAGGTGAAAAAGGAACACTGCAAGGTTGAGTTTAGGGAGGAGGTGAGACAGTCACTGGGTGGCAGTGAAGAGTTACCAGACAGCTGGGAAACTACAGCAGATGTAGTAAGGGAGACATCAAGAAGGGTGCTTGGCGTGACATCTGGAAAGAGGAAGGAGGAAAAGGAAACCTGGTGGTGAAATGAGGAAATACAGGAGAGTATACAGAGGAAGAGGATGGCAAAGAAGAAGTGGGATAGTCAGAGAGATGCAGAAAGTAGACAAAAGTACAAGGAGATAAGGCGCAAGGTGAAGAGAGAGGTGGAGAAGGCTAAAAAAAAGGCGTATGATGAGTTGTATGAGAGGTTGGACACTAAGGAGGGAGAAAAGGACCTTGCGGTATAGCGGGTCCACAGCTCATGTCAAAAGGGCCAGTTTTAAATAAATAATCACCGCACTCACGGCTTAGAAAGGGGGGTGTGGTAAGTGTGGCGGATCAGTTCCCGGGGTGATTCGTTGATGCAGGCGATTCTCACTTAAGTGCACAGGTGAGGAGTCATCCGCATCCATAATTGTTCCCGGGAGCTGTTGATTGCCACAGCTGATCCATGTCCCCGTAATATATAGAATCGCAAGGTTGCTAGTAAAGGAGAATGACAAAAAGTAAAAGAAAAGGAGGTTGCAGGGGTGAGAAAGCAGGAAGTAGTAGTGAGAAAGCAGGAAGCAGTGTGGAGAGAAAGCCGGTGTGTGTGAGAGAGCGAGGGAGAGAGAGAGAGCAGGTGCAGGTTCGCAGGCAGCTGGACAGTTGAGCCCTAGCAGGGTGTTTGGCCATCAGCAAGGGCAGTTGGTAGTGGTCACTCCCGCTGAGCATTGTGAAGAGCAGGAGTGACCAGCGAGAAGGATGGCTTGCCGTGGAAGACAGCGGGTGTTGGGAGGCCTAGGTGATGGATTCCCCGACGTGAGCATCCTGGTCATTGGGGATAAACCTAAGTTCGGTCTGGAGAGTGCTAAACTGAAACCAGGGACCGGGAAGCCTCCAGACCAGATGAGCAGAGAGAAGGTCAGCTGCAGGAAGGGCGACTCCCCTGTCGGTAAGCCTGATGGGAGAAGCAGAGGAGCCGCCAGGTAAAAGAAAACACCGGGCTTTGTGTTTTTAAAGGACTGCTTCCAGCCGTTGTTTTAACCTCGTTTTTAAGGATTTATTTATTGTTTTAACCTCCACGTTTCAATTTTAATGGATTATGTATTTATGAGAAAATTGATGCACTGCACTTTATTTGGACACTTTGTTTTTGATAGTTGTTGGTTTTAATAAAAGCACTTTGCACTTTTTGAACCATCCCCTTGTTTCATTGTTATGCCTCACAGCCAAGCTCATCGGTGACATTACCGACGATGTCGGGTTCAAGAGCTCCCTGAAGTCAGATGGGAGCCTGGAGCAGAACCCGCATCGTCATAGACCTGTACCAATTGGCTAGACAGAGGGACCGAGCTGGGAAAGATGTGCAGCAGGTTAGGGTGATAAAAGATAAAGATGGAAACGTACTCACAAGCGAGGAGAGTGTGTTGAGCAGATGGAAAGAGTACTTTGAGAGGCAGATGAATGAAAAGAACGAGAGAGAGAAGAGGTTGAATGATTTAACCAGATTGTTTAATGGAATCTTGGAAAGTGAGAGGATGCCTGAGGAGTGGAGAAGCAGTGTACTGGTGCCGATATTTAAGAATAAGGGGGATGTGCAGGACTACAGTAACTACAGGGGAATAAAAGTTATGGGAAAGAGTAGTGGAAAACTAGGTTAAGAAGTGAGGTGATGATTAGTGGGCAGCAGTATGGTTTCATGCCAAGAAAGAGCACCACAGATGCAATGTTTGCTCTGAGGATGTTGATGGAGAAGTTTAGAGAAGGCCAGAAGGAGTTGCATTGCGTCTTTGTGGACCTCGAGAAAGCATATGGTATTGTATGAGGAAGTCGGGAGTGGCAGAGAAGTACATAAGAGTTGTACAGGATATGTACGAGGGAAGTGTGACAGTGGTGAGGTCTGCAGTAGGAGTGTTGGATGCATTCAAGTTGGAGGTGGGATTACATCAGGGATTGGCTCTGAGCCCTTTCTTATTTACAATGGTGATGGACAGGTTGACAGACGAGATTAGACAGGAGTCCCTGTGGACTATGATGTTTGCTGATGACATTGTGATCTGTGGCGATAGTTGGGAGCAGGTTGAGGAGACCCTGGAGAGGTGGAGATATGCTCTAGAGAGGAGAGGAATGAAGGTTAGTAGGAACAAGACAGAATACATGTGTCTAAATGAGAAGGAGGTCAGTGGAATGGTGAGGATGCAGGGAGTAGAGTTGGCCAAGGTGGATGAGTTTAAATACTTGGGATCAACAGTACAGAGTAATGGGGATTGTGGAAGAGAGGTGAAAAAGAGTGCAGGCAGGGTGGAATGGGTGGAGAAGAGTGTCAGGAGTAATTTGTGACAGACGTGTATCAGCAAGAGTGAAAGGGAAGGTCTACAGGACGGTAGTGAGACCAGCTATGTTATATAGGTTGGAGACGGTGGCACTGACCAGAAAGCAGGCGACAGAGCTGGAGGTAGCAGAGTTTAAGATGCTAAGATTCGCCCTGGGTGTGATGAGGATGGATAGGATTAGAAATGAGGATATTAGAGGGTCAGCTCAAGTTGGACGGTTGGGAGACAAAGTCAGAGAGGCGAGATTGCATTGGTTTGGACATGTGCAGAGGAGAGATGCCGGGTATATTGGGAGAAGAATGCTAAGGATAGAGCTGCCAGGGAAGAGGAAAAGAGGAAGGCAAGCAAAGGTTTATGGATGTGGTGAGAGAGGACATGCAGGTGATGGGTGTAACAGAACAAGATGCAGAGGACAGAAAGATATGGAAGAAGATGATCCACTGTGGCAACCCCTAATGGGAGCAGCCGAAAGAAGAAGAAGATTAGACAACTAGTGAATACAGAATTCTCACTCCTTTTTTTTGGTTAGGTTATTTTTTTCACATTTTTCAACAATGCACTTCATTTCTTTTACATTTTTAGGCTACATTTTAGTTCAGTTAAGACAATTCAATTTGTTTTTCATCTTCTTGGCAAATTCAAATTTTATGTTAATGAGATCATTCTATATTGAATTATTTGTTTGTCTTCCTATAATATGTGACGAGAGAAGGTCTTACAACTGCATTTACAAACTGCTTCTACATTAAAATTTTCTATATGCCTTTCCTTCTGTGAGATTTTCTTGTGAAGGTGAGGGTGAACCACATCCCAAACAGAATAATCTTCTTGGATATCACAATTAACTCACTCTCTTTTTGGAGTCTCATCCAGCCAAATTCCCTCCTGTCACAGACAATTTCTTTCCAAGGATTGATCATTTATAACTTAGCCCCTTTGCTTATTGTCTAGAATAAACAGAATAATACAATATAGAAATCCAATAGCAACTTATCTTTTGGATGCAGATAAGCTAGGCTGTTCCTTAAAATCAAGCTACTCCAAAAGTCTCATTTGTTCTCTATGTGAACAATGAATACTCTCAACTGAATGAGTTAGTATATCCTTCAGTGCTGATTACCACATCTACCAAGTAATTTTTCATTGATGCTGCCTCTTGACCACCAGAACAATTATGTATTCAACCAAGAACTCATGAGCCTCCACTCAGGAACTCCCTCATTTGGGAATAGGAGAGTGGGGTACTCTAATGTAGCACACTGACCACCTCTCATCAAAATGTTCAGTTTCATGGTGAATCTGACATCTGATATTTTTCAACCTTTTACAAAAGCCCTGACGCCTTGGCTGTCACTGAAGAAATATTCCAGGCATCATGAGTTGATTTCTACTGCCAACGGATAATCCAATAAAATCAGTGCCTGAATTTTTTTTTTAGTGGGGGGTTCTCCTTGTGTAACAACAAATGGGAATTATTTTACTGGCTGGGGGAGGGGATTTTTTTAACAAATGATATCATTATCATTTGTACCTACTAAATGTATGCACTGATTCTTTCTGCCCAGTAACTGGAAAATAAATACTGATTAAAATCAATCTAAAAGCAAAAATTCAACCATTACTATATCAGTGCCACATGAATTAGTGAATGCGAAGATGCATCGTTATATGTAGAAGACATTAGCTATTTAATAACACTTACTGAACACTAATTTCTAATGAAGAAGTCAAATTTAAGGTTAAAATGTCACAAACCCCTGATGCTTTAATTTTCCAAATCTCTACCTTCTTTTTTTTTATGTTTGTTCCAACTTTAAAGCTACTTTTGTAAAATAAAACTTATCAAATGAGGAGCATTCCATTCTTTGAGAAGTCCTGTAAAACAGCACCCCACACAATTGATCAGATTTGTTATTTCTTTCGCTGGTGTAATAATCCATATTTAGTCATTGAACTTAATTGATCTGAACTGCAATATATACGTTTTGAATATTTTTGCCATCTTTCCTAGGGGTTATCTATGTAAAGTTTTGTCTCCATTGTTTTTTTAGTGTTTTTTTCTACCTGAAGGTATCCATCTGTTTCATTTATCATTGAATAATACTTCTGGTTTTGATTTGAATTTTTGATTTGGGCTGTTTTATCACTTTCATTTTGAAGGCACTGTTGTTGAATCCTGTTGCCAGGACCATCCCAGAATGGTATGTCCTCAGAGGTTGTGGCCCTGTCATTCACAATACAATAGAATAAAAGTTCATATAAGGGTATTTTTCATTATCCAAATACACAGATTCCAAAACCCTTCAGACCTTTCAAAAACATTCTTTTTCTTTCTCTAGTTTTTGAACTCTCTTCAATCCTTCTGACTGATTTTGTCTTGTGATTCTTGGCTTTGCTTACTGATAGTTACTTACTGGTTCTGACCCTAGCTTTGATTTTCAAATACATTCTTTTCTTCCGTTTGCCCTCTAAAATCTGGTGCCTGCTTGTATCTGCTTTCACTATGTTATTCACATTTTATTTGTTATACTAATGAAAATGACTTTAGCTTCAAAAAACCAACTGTCATAGGTGAGGGTGAATTTGAATTTAATTTTGTTAAGTTTGACGTGCTTGCATGGAATGTTATATGCTTTTAATAAATTCAATAAAAACAATAACTATCAATGCAAATTTAGTGGTTACAAATTAGTTTTCAGATATGACGTGTGCTGCTTTAGCAACCTCACTAACTGCATCTCTCAAACATTGTGCACTTCAGGTAACTGTAACTTTAGAGCTGTCTGCTTTGTGATTCAAATCATTACAACCTGAGACACAGGAACGTCATCTGGTCAAAATGGAAGTTCAGAAATGCTAACTAAAATTTAATTTGGAATGAACATGAGGGCCAGCTGATTTCATCACTGTCATAGAGCAGGCACTGAAGAAATAGATGTTTTGAGTTGCTGTGAAGTGCTCAGATTCACACTGCTTTAAATTGTGTTTTATTGATTTTATTTAGGTGACCCCAGGAATACTTTGAGCCTTGACTCGCACACACATAAAGACACGCAACACAGAAATTAAATAAACAAATGGAAATGGATATATTATAATAAATGCCAAAACACTTTAAGCAAATAATGCAAATGCAGAAACTCTCCCGAATAACACCAGTGGCAATGATTAATTAACTAAGCATAGCTAAAGATGAAAATCAACAAAACTCTAGGCAATAAAATGATAAACATTCATGACATGGTCTGGTTGCACAGATGCAGCTGAAGATGATGAGTGAGATGAAATCCCTTGTGAACAGCATCCTGAATATAATGTGAAGTTTTGTCCTACCATGACGCCGTTGTTCAGTGAACATCTGTAGAAGTTTGGGGAGCGCACTAAAGATTTCTAACAATTTTTTAACAATTTCTAATTCAGATGAAACCACATGAACAACAACAACTTATTTTTTGTTTAGGGCTCTTCACTGAGCACAGGCACAGAGTGTTGTAACAAGCAGGCACACGACTAGCAAACAAATCCAATTAAAACTGGAATCCTCAAGATATTGGTAAATTAGTGATCCAAATGGTTTGCTGCAGTGATGAAAACACAAAAGACAATCACCATCCTGCTGGCTTCTTATGGCTCTTTTCTTCAGCCCAATTGCAAAGTGATCATGGGGCTGCTTGCAATTACAGTCCACTTTAGGTAGCACTGTTAAAGCGTAGCCATGCCTGTTACATTCAGGGAGTGAATGAGAAACATCTGTCCTTTTATTGGGCCTATGTATGGCACTGTATTAAAAGCAATTTATACTTGTAAGCGTGTTCTTCAAATTTAAACAATTACAAGTCATAGTTGATTGGTCACATCATTAGTATTTCAATGCATGGGTGCATCAGGTATGTTTACTTCTGAATTAACTACATAACATAAATAATGGAAATAATGGTAATGATAATAATGGAGACATGGAAATAATGAAAGACTTTTTTTTTCAGCCTTGAAAGAGGAGTGAGTTTTTTTGGTGATGGATATAATATTGTCAGATTGAAATACAAGCCCTGTGAAGTTATCCCATTTGTATCTGCAAAATGTGTCAAATAATATAAAGACGGTGGTCTACAAGTATGAATTTAGCATTGGCTGCTGGTTAATAGTGATGGGCCACTCGATACTCAGGTTGACACTGTGTTGATCTTTCGAAGCATTGGAGATCGAAGCGCCACTTCGAGGCTTGCTTCAAATGCGCCCGTCACGTGATTTTGAGTCACGCTAGCGTAATGACGTCATTGATATCTGCGCAGTCAGCAGTCGATTTGGTCACTCACTAGCCTGCTGAAGTGCTTTTGGCTCAAAGCGTAAAAGCAGTTGTTCCTGCTACAGTGATAAGGTGCGCTAACCCGAGTTCAAATCCTAATTGGGGCTCGCATATGTTGAAATAAGGATTTTGTATAACAGTTAAGTAGTACTTGTCTGAAAGTTAACAAATATATTTTGGAGACATTAAGAACGATTTACATGGGGCACATTTTTCCTTAGTGTGGAATCGTGTCCACCTAGAATCAGTAACAAATTAATGAGCATATTTTGCGTAAGGTAGCACGTATTATAACAATCCAGAATCTATTCTACCCCATGTCGATCATATCAGAGAGGCTAAGAAACGCTTCACTAAAGCTGACGTGGTCATTACACCAGTATATGCGCAAGACACTCTCATTAAACGTTTTTACTATTCAGTGATTCCCAGATCTATAGCTGATTTGTATTATTGATTTCCAAAAAGCAATGTGAGTAAAAGCGTGTGCTGCATAACTAATCACAACTGTCTTTAAAACAGAATCAGTGCCATCAACAGTGTCTTCTGCAATTTTAGGAAAGCTTCGGGATTTCTGCGTTAATGAGACAAAAAAGTTGTAAAGAAACTTTGCGAATTCATCCAGAGGTGAACATAAAGATCACTCAAGTACTGACAAGAAGGAGCAGCTGGATAAGTACATATGGAGCCAAACTTTCGAAAAAGCACCTGACTTTGTCAACAACATCCTTTCCTTCTGAATGCATCTTATCAAAGACTGCATGGGGTGGTAAATAAGTAATCTTCCAAACTGCAAAACAACAGAGTAAATCATTGATGTAAATAGAATTATTGAAAGAGTAAGCTTTTGTCATTTCTGTATTCTTAAACCATCTTCCAGTTCCACAATCCCCCGCAGTCACTGTCACGTTTAACGTTCCCTGCTCCTTAACCTGTCTTGTTACCCAAAGCATCAACACTCAGTTTCATTCAAGGCTTTACCGTCCTTCCTTTTACAGACATAAAATAAGACACACATTTCCTCTACATACGTGTCCAATAATAATAGTAAACTGACAAGAACGAGAAAAAGCACAAGATGGGAATATTTATGACAAGAGCCTCGGCATCAGGGTGAGAATGTGCCTTGTCACCCATTACGTGAGCTCGTCTGCCACCCCTCAGTTGCACTGGCACACCTTAAACTCGGGGGCAAATGCAATGGAGAATACCGACAATGTACACCTTCAGAAGTGGAATAAATCGACTGTATAAGTAGAACATTTCAGATAAACTATGAATTTTGTTAATCTTAAACAATGCAACATAACTATTATATGTGTTGTTACTTTTTATTTATTCTCACCAAATGTTACATATCTACATGGGAAATGAACATGGGTAATATATTTATAATCATTCTCACTAAAATACACTGTCAAAATATATTAATGAGCAAACTGAGACACGTTGGCCTATAGGAAATATCAAAAAGCGTGTGCGTTGTCATTTAAGACAGAATGTATTGTTAACTTGACGCACTCTCTACTGACACAATGTCACAAAAACAAAGAAACAGCACAGTCCATGCAAACTCATATCCTCCTTGGTTTTTGACCTTATGATTAATTGTCAATATCAAATCAATAAAGTCATTTTAAGAAGATGACAAGTCTGCTATAGTCAGTTCAATTAACGCTCCTTTTAAAAAGTTTGCTTATACAGAATATAAAACAGAATCTCAATGATACGGGACTCGCGAGTAGTAACGAAAAATATGTGACACTGAGAAATTATAATTCCTAATAATGGGAACCAGTAAAAACTACGACTTCCTAAAATGGACACTGTAAATGTAGGCATTTCAATAAATAATTTAGGATACTTGTGTGTGCATTTCAATACCAATTTAAGAACTACGTAGGCTACCTGTTGTACTATAAATGATACCTCAAGCAGCACTTAGCAGTAAATAGTCTAACAGGACAATGACTGACTGAAACGAAGACGCTGTGCCGCTACAATAAAGGTTCACACTGTCATTCTGCATGTTTAGAAGGTGCTGATTGGCTGAAACTGTTTATAGCGAATTGTCTCAAATTGGTAGTGCTGTATAGCGATCAGAAACGAAAAGACACATTTAGGCATGCTGCACAGTAGTTTGTTTTTCTACAATACAAATTCAGTACGACACCAGGGTCTCCAAACACACACAAATATGAAGCTTATTACATTTTACAGTGAAACTCTTTACATACATAATATAATTAGGGACGTGTGCCCCCTGCCCGACTACAGTGGCCCAACCTTCCCTTGACAGCTCGATTTGCTCGCTATCCGTCCAAGCTGAAAATATTGTTAAATGGAGGAATTGAAAAAAAACCTTTCACAAGTGGAGGATCAACGACGTGAACCTCTGGTGTTTTTACTGAGAGACAGTTGCGATACCATTGAGCCACCTAATCGGGATAATTAACGAGCTTCGCACAACTGAACTACTACTACTGTTCTTACTGCGGCGGATGTGGAAATATGTTGTTTGACATATACACGTTAAATTGGTTTAATTGACACGAGAGTGTCATTGTTGTATTCTCCTAATGAAGACGAAAAAATTATATTTATAGATGTATACTAAATGACGTACAGTTTTGAACAAAATTAAGCGTTCCATAAAAAGGTTGCACGATTTACCTAATCTTTTTATATATATAAAGTTGATATATGACAATATATCTTTGACACTATGTATCAGACAAAGGAAATCACAGCAATCCACAAGAACAATAATTACTTCAGCAACTACCTGAATTGTAGTTTAACTATATTAACTGAAGTGTGTAATGTCAGTACAAATTACAAAATATAACTAGAGAGTTAAGTGTCAGATAGACTCTCAAAATATAGAGGTCAATGCCTTTGAGTGTGCTGAGGCTTCACAAAGATTCAGTAACCAGTGACCATGTCTGCTCGAGGCTTCAAAGCCCTATCATGATCCAATCTCAGTACTACGCATGTCTGAGGCTTCGGAGCCCTGTCATGATCTCAGTACTACACATGTCTGAGGTGTCTGAGGCTTCGGAGCCCCGTCATGAGCTCAGTACTATGCATGTCTGAGGCTTCGAAGCCCATCATGACTCAATCTCAGTACTATGCATGTCTGAGGCTTCGGAGCCCCATCATGATCTCAGTACTATGCATGTCTGAGGCTTCGGAGCCCCGTCATGAGCTCAGTACTACGCATGTCTGAGGCTTCGGAGCCCCATCATGAGCTCAGTACTATGCATTTCTGAGGCTTCGAAGCCCCGTTCGAAGCCCGTCATGACGCAATCTCAGTACTACGCATGTCTGAGGCTTCGAATCTGCTCGAGGCTTCGAAGCCTCAGTTAACCCAGTGCGCATGTCCGAGGCTTCGAATCTGCTCGAGGCTTTGAAGCCTCAGTTGACCCAGTGCGCATGTCTGAGGCTTCGGAGCCCCGTCATGATCTCAGTACTACGCATGTCTGAGGCTTCGGAGCCTCGTCATGATCTCAGTACTACGCACGTCTGAGGCTTCGAGCCCCGTTCGAAGCTCATCATGATGCAATCTCAGCACTATGCATGACTGAGGCTTCGGATACCCGTCATGATCTCAGTACTATGCATGTCTGAGGCTTCGGACCCCCGTCATGATCTCAGTACTACGCATGTCTGAGGCTTTGAAGCCCCGTCATGACGCAATCTCAGTACGCATGTCTGCTCAGTGCTTCTAACCAAGCTTGACGATTCCAGTGTGCATGTCTGCTTAGTGCTTCGAATCATTATTCATCGAGCTCCCGTTTGAAGTACATATGACATCAACAGAGTTCAAAAACTCGACAGAATTCCCATTGAAATGAATGTTTGTGGATGATCCATACATGTTAAATGATTGTGCCTGATAATACTTTGTGGCAAAAAATAAAATTATAAATTATACATCATACAAATGCCGACTTGTAGAATGCATAATGCTGCAAAGAAGAGCTTTAGTAATATGGGTGACGACACATCTCTCACTATAATACTCTCATAAATATCCATTCTTCACCTCATGCAAAGTTTTCATGCAACACTGAACGTATGTCATATAGTATACATCTATATATCATTGTTTTTGTCTTCATTACATACATACATACATACATACATAAAAAACATGCATTATATACATCCACCCTCCTGAAAACAGTAGTGGTGCAGCGGTAGCGTTGCTGCTCCATAATAAGGCTTGCGTGGGTTCGGGTCCCACGTCCACCCATTGTGAATTGTGACCCAAAAGTGTTTTTCTTTTTTTTTTTTCCATTTAACAGCAAATTCCACCGTGGACCGAGAGCGAGCAAGGCAAGAACACTAATAAAGATATATCAAATGGAAATGGGCATCTTGTTTTATATCTATAACAAAAAAAAATATTTGAGTGACGATTTCAACTGTTATTGTTGTTGTTGATGGCGGGTTTAGTGGTTTAAATTCTTAAATATTAAATTAATAAGGTGGAATGTGTTCTTACTTTGAGTGTTGGGGGTGGGGGGGGGAGAGCTACATGGTAAATGCGTTAGTAACTGGGATTGCGCCTCTATAACTGGAAGATTGCTTAGGAACGATACAGACTGGACAACTATATGTTTTAGGAAATGTTTTATTATTGCACTGTGCTGTGACTAAGACAAATTTTTACTGATCGCCTGTCCGGACCTTGAAGATGTGTTCACGAGGGAGGGATGCTGTTGTTAAAAGCAAATACTTTTTCGGCAGCAGGTCCAGATGTGTTTATCCCGCTGCTTTTTGTTGTTGCCTCAGCACTCAAGAGGATCTTTAATGCTGACCTTGATACGTACACTGCTCACTTGATACATGCACTGCTCACCTTGGAGTATCTCGTTTGTGTCTGTGTGTCGGTGACTGATCTGCGCCGTGTCTCTCAGCCTCTCTGATGTGCTCTGGATTGACACCTTTGAATGTTTGGTGCAGCAGAGCAAATTCAACCAGATCTACCACAGTGGGTTTGTTATCCCCTTATTCAATGGAGGGGTTCATGGGCGTCAAATGGCGATGAATAGAAGATGAATTAATGTAAATACGTGAGCTGCCTTACGCAATTAGTCATCGCATTTTGATGGCGATTCTAAGTGGGGATGATTCCCGAACAGATCTCTTATGCGATCCTTCCACAGTATCTCTCAAAATTATTTAGTTCAAATTGGTTATAAAGATTTCACTCGAGATTATTTTTTTAATTATTATTAATTATGATGAGTCTTTAGTTCGGATCGAACTTGGGCTAGCACTACGCTCAGAATTTGAAAAGCAACCACCTTAGTTAATTGAACCACTGACGGCGTCTTTTCTTTGTAGCGAACTCGTTACTTTTGAGCTCCAAAAAATATTGTAAAGTATTAATAAATGAAATATTTTAGTACTTGATCGAATAATAACATCTGTGATTTAAGGATTTCACCTTTTCTTTCTCAAATGTGCTTACCTATATCAAAGTACAGGAATAAACCTTTATTTTCTGTCTACTCCATTTTAATTAAGTCAGACCAAAGAAAACATTTAAGGCTGTTAAATGTGATCGCAAGAAAAGATGAGGGTTAATTATAATAATAATAACAGGAGTGATTATAATGATACAGTGCCAAAGTAAATACTAATTGAAAGAGCCGAGAATCCATGAGTGAGGCGTCTTACTTTGTTTAACTCTTGCTATCGTATAGTGCATTCTGCCTGTTGGCGTTAGTTATATTTATATTTTTTAGACATCAGACACTAGAAGCTGCTGACGAACCCTTCTCTTCGTTGTCAGTCTGTAGCTGCAAAAAAATAAAAGCAATAAGAGTTGCAACAGACGTCATTGAAGTGGATCATAAGTTTGTGTAACGTTAATGAAAATGGCCAGGAGGTGTCACTAGAGAGGTGAGTGTCAAATGCTTCGAAGCTTCGATATAATTTCGGACACAATTGCTTCAAACGTGTTGATGCTTCGTGAGGCTTCACTCTGCCCATCACTACTGGTTAAGGTAAAAAATAAATAATTTGTGTTCTGAATCTGATAAAGCAAAAAAATTCAGGCAAAAGAAGTATGTTATATTAGCAGTAGTAACTGGTTACAAAATAAAATAGTGGCTATAACTAGAACATGCAGCTACTGTGGCCATCTCGGATTTAAGTTCGACACCCCTGCTTTAACAGAAGTCAACAACTTCTCCATGAAGGACTAACATAACTCTTTTTCTTTTTTTTGTTTTTTTTTTGTTAATGGTATGAGTTTTTCTTAGAACTTCAAACTAAAGGCCAGTGCCAAAAGTTATTCTGATTTATATTGCGAAGTGCTGGCATAAATCAGGCCTGATTATTAACTAAAGTGTTTAAACAGCTGACCCTTATTATTATTGAATTTTATTGAATGCTCATTAAACAGATGGGGGTAAAACACAAACATAAATGCAATCTGATTCTTTTAGATTTGCTTTTGCAACTCATGCAAAATTATACCAGTACTCACTGTGTAAAACATGCAGTAATGCAAAAAACCAAGCATGGTTAAGGCTTTTTACAGCAATGTATAAGTAAGTACTTTAGTGCTTTTAGGTTTTCCTACAAGTTTGTTTTGTTGTTTTCCACAATTAAAACAGCAGGCTCTTTAACTACAGTATCTCTTAAAATAAATTAACTATATTATGACAGATGCCTTATACCTAGAATACCTAGAAAAAACACACTTTACTTTTACTTTCAGCATTCATTTAAATGTGAAACCCTCATTTAAATAAAAGATGCAATAACGTATTTTACTTTCCATACTGAGTATATAACTAAATCCAGGAAAGCCAAAGAGCAATACAGAAAATCAAGGTGTAGCGGGGCTACATAGTAATAGTGTTTCAATGTATGTGCTGAGTGCATTTTGTTTCCATCGTCCCGTTTGCTGTTTATAATGTGTGCGTCAGTGAATGTTGTCCCCGTAAATACAGAGGGGACGGTTGAGGGAGAGAGACCTCAGCCCCAAGATGGAAATCAACTGTTCACAATCAATTACATCAGGCTCTTTACTATTTAAACAATCAGGAGGGAAAGAAGAAAGGAAGGAGAAAGACAGGGATTTCATTTAACAACAATGAACCACTATTTTCTGCTATTTTTCTCATCGCGCTTTGTATCCAGTTTGTTTTGCATTCAGCCGGATTCAGTTCAGCTCAAACATCACCAGAGACCCTGGAGTTGGACTATATTATCCACCACATGCCGAGGAAACACAGTGAGATTGTACCATTTTCCAGGATATTCAAACACATCCATGCTTTGTTTGTTGATCAGTCATTCGTATTCAGGACAGTAATATAACTCAAGTTCACGATCATTGTCATTTCCGTATTCATCCATTGTTGATATTTGTGTTTTGTGTTTATTATATGTTACAGGGGCAAGGGAGGGTTTGTTATTGTATATATGGTGTTTTCACGTTGCTGCTTTGGTGGAGGGATATACATATATAAATATTTTTTCTACATGGGGAAGGTGCAGTAGTGTATTGTTCCATTTATTATATTTATTCACTTATTTGACATACCTGCTTTTGTGTGATTGTGTTTAAACCGTCGATTGAGGGGAAAATATTATTTGTTAGAGGCACGGCTTGATATATGTAGGTCAGCCTCAGTAATTCATCCAGGCCACAGGTCTTGGTAGTGTAGCTGCTGGCTGGGTAAGGGGTCGGCCGTTACAAAGGGAAGTTATAGAGCAGAAACAAATATACTTATTCTGAGGTATTATTAATTTTAAAATGAGATGCTCTGTTTACTTCATGTATTTATTTTCTTGACTAGAAAAGACCATATATAATTGGATTTGAGTGATTTTTTCAAACTACCTCTTTTCTTTAGTATTAGCATCACACATCTCCAATTGTACAATCCATCATTTAGCCTATTCAAATGAAAAAAAGCAGACACTGTGCTGTTTGCTATCATTGTGTGTCCCACACCAAACAAGGACTAGAGAAAGCAAACGAAAGAGTTGTCTGAGGAGATCAGAAAGAAAATTATAGACAAACATGTGAAAGGCAAAGGCTATAAGACCATCTCTAAGCAGATTGATGTTCTTATGACAACAGTTTCAAATATTATTAAGAACTTTAAGGTTCAATAAACTGTAGCCAACCACCTTGGACGTGGCTGCAAGAGGAAAATTGACCCTGGAATGGGCAGATGGACAGTGAGAATGGTATGCAGAAAGCCAAGGACAACTTCTAGAGATACAAGGTAAACTCCAAGGTCAAGGTCCATCAGTGTCTGATTGCACCATCCATCATTTTTTGAGTGACAGTGGGCTCAATGGAAGAAGACCCAGGAGGACTCCACTGTTGAAAGAATAAGTTAAAAAGCCAGACTGCAATTTGCTAAAATGTATATTGACAAGCCACAATGCTTCTGGGAGAATGTCTGTTGGACAGATGAGCCAAATCTAGAGCTTTTTGGCAAGTCACAGCAGCTTTATGTGCACAGAAGAAAAAAATTAAGGTTTCAAAGAAAAGAATACCATACCTACTGTAAATCGTGCAGGAGGCTTGGTTATGTTTTGAGGCTACTTTGGGTTCCAGGAGTCTGTGCAGGGAAGGATGAAATATCAAGACTATCAAGACATTCTGAAGCAAAACGTACTGCCAAGTGTCAGAAGGTTCTGTCTCAGTTGAAGGTCATGGATTATCCAAGTAGTTTAATGACCCAAAACACACAGCTAAAAGTACTCAAGAACTGCTGATTTGAATCATATCAAACATTTATGAAAATAACTGAAACATGCAATCTGGAGAAGGCACCCTTCACATCTGACACAGATGGAGCAATTTGCTCTGGAAGAGTGGGCCAAACTACCTGTTGACAGATGCAGAAGTCTCATTTTGAGGTGCATGAACCACTTGTTTGTAGTGATTGTTTCTAAAGGTTGAGCAACAAAATATTAGGTTAAGAGTCCTGTTATTTTCAGTTGTGTTATTATTTTAAATATTCAAAACTCTATAGTAAAGTCTGATTTTTGTTAAATACGCAATAAACAATAATGGGTGCCAATCACATTTGTCAGTTTCAAAGTACTTTAGAGACAATTGTGGGTTCTTCTTTTTTTTCATGAAGGGCTACCAACAAATTTGTCCATGTCTGTATCTATTTTTTATCTACTGGATCCAAGTGAGGGTCACAAACCAGCCTTGGTTGGGGTGGCAGTCCATTACAGGGCACAATTATGCACACACCCTCACTGGTCCATATTAGAGTCACCTGTCTACCTAAAATGTACATCTGTTGTACATGGGAGAATATTCAGAGATAAAAACCTACATAGCCATAAGGAGAAAAGTACAAACTCCGAAATACAAATAGAGGTATGTCCAAATCCAGCATCTTTGAGCTGCTCTATTGCCTGTCTCTTAAGCAGGCACTAAATTTCAATGAAAAAAAGAAATGTTGGTAGACATAAGCATGGGTTATGGTAATGAAATTTAAGTTAATGAAACCTTAAACAAACACCATATTTATTAGGTTAAAAGTATGGCAGTGTAAAGGAAGTGCGCTTACCGTTTGTGTGTTGAAGGCGCTGCTGCGGGAACACGGGACCGTCTAGCGGGTGAGCGCTGTGAGGCGTGGTGTGTCTGGGCACACGTGAAGCCGGTATAATGGCCAGTACGGGCTCCTCCACACGTGTTCAGTTTAACGCGCCGGTGTCCTCACAGCCTGCCCAGCGCAGGTGGTTTAAGGGGCGGAGCGGCTGAAAGAAAAAGCCGCCATTTGCTTATGAAACCAGGGTTGAGTTAGAGATAGGAATCCCATATTGTGAATAACTGAATTTACTTACTTGTGAGTCGGCAGCTGGTGTGCTTGAGCTCAGCATAGCTGTTGGCTGGGCCGGGAAGCTGGGGGGTGAGAGCTTACACGCGCGCGACCGGCTGGAGTTCGATTTTAAATACAAAGTTGTGTGGTGTGAATATGGTGGCGTCTATTATATATTGAAATAAATGTAACAATGTTTGGGCAGTATTCCTAGGCAGCAGGGGTTGCCGCAGTGAGTTTGAGATATCTTTGTATTAGTGGCTGCAAAAAAACTCTTAGTAAAAAAACTACGGTGCAAAATCTCGCCTCTCTGACTTTGTCTCCCAACCGTCCAACTTGAGCTGACCCTCTAATGTACTAATTTCTAATCCTATCCATCCTCGTCACAACCAGTGCAAATCTTAGCATCTTTAACTCTGCTACCTCCAGCTTTGTCTCCTGCTTTCTGGTCAGTGCCACCGTCTCCAACCCATATAACATAGCTGGTCTCACTACCGTCCTGTAGACCTTCCCTTTCGACAGTGATTGTTGGTACGAAGATCAGGATTGCCATAACTGTGGTAAGAAGGGCCACGCAGCGCAAGTGTATAAACAGAAGGAACCTATAAGGAGAAAGAAGAGGACATAGTACAGTCGACCCTTGATATACAACCGGCCTGACATGCGAACAACTTGCTTTATGACCAAAATTTTGGTTTTGAATTACGACCAACATCTTGTGTTACGACCCGAATGCGGTCACATGTATCTGCTTGTGCGATTGTAAACAAGCAGCCGAGAGCGTTTGTAAGCGTCAGTCAGAGCCCAGATACAGTACATGTGTTTGTGGACGTAATTTCGGTCAGTGCAGTGATTTATATAATTTATTTCAATAATTGCTAAGGAAGGAAGCGAAGGTAACGAAGGTAAAGAAAGCGATCACAATCGAAACAAAGAAGGAAATTGTGTGGAAATATGAGAGTGGCGTTCGTGTGACCGATCTCGCTAATATGTACATCATATAGAAATCCACCATTTCGACAATTTTACAAAGAAAAGATTTGTATAAGGAAACTCCTTCCAAACAATAACCACCTTCCATTTCATTCTCCTCCTCCTTCCTTCCTGCAAGCCAAAGATGTCAACTTAAATGGTGAGTACAGTATGAAATTGTTATTACTGGTAGGCTAGGCACTTTTTTATAACTTTTTGGCTAGTACATTAGAAAAATTATTGGTGTTTTTGGTAAATTATGCACATTATACAACCCTTTTCTATTAAAAAAAGTTAAGTAAGTGTTGCTGTGGGCGGTTTGGAACACATTAAGGGCATTTCCATTATTTCTTATGGGAAAAATAGTCTTGACTTACAACAAACTTGAGTTACAACCAGCCCTCGTGAACGAATTGAGTTCGTAAGTCAAGGGTCCACTGTATAAAGAAAAGTCACAGCGGATTATCCTAAAAAGAGACCTCTAAATCACATTTTATTGCAGGAGGTGTCCAGTGAAGCATCAGGTAATGGAACTGACACAGAATTAGCCTTACATAAGCTAATCCAAGAAGGGGAGAAGTCACGCATTAGTGTGAAACCTAAAATAGAAGCCACGGAATTAGAAATGGACTTGGACACAGGGGCAGCAGTGTCATTAATTTCAACAAAACTATACAAGAAATTACTGAGCCACATGCCTCTAGAGACAACTGATGTAGTTTTGAAGACTTACACTGGGGAACCAATATCTCCTGGAGGAGTTACTAATGTGAAAGTCACTTTGAAAAAGCAGTTAACTGTCCTTACATTATATATTATCAAAGGAAATTATACACCGCTTTTTGGTAGGGAGTGGCTCCGAAGAATTAAATTGAACTGGCAAGAGATAAAGTCAGTACAGCAAGTTACCTTGAAGGACAAAAACATGCTGCAGTGTTCACTAAAGATTTGAGGACAATGAAGGGCATTAACACTAGAATTACCAGAGGCAACGAAAAAACTCCCAGATAATCAATCAAGGCAGGAACTGAGAGAACTTCTTGCCCGTTCTGAGGCAGTGTTGGGGGGGATGGTATAGCAGGCTGCTTGCTGCTTATCGACACATTTAGAAGATAAAAGACGCTGATGGAGGGGAGCGAAGGGATTTAAGGTGGGCCGGAATTACGAGTTTTTTCGTTGGCTCTGGTAATTCTAGTGTTAAGGCAGTCATTTCTTTGAAACCGCAACATTAGCCAAAGTTCTCTCATGCTCGGGTTGTGCCCTATGCCCTACGTTCCAAAGCAGAGGCTGAGCTGTCCCGCCTGATAGAATTAGGTGTGCTGTCACCTGTGCAGTATAGTGAGTGGGCCACTCCTGTGGTGCCGTTTGTAAAGAGAGATGGTTCTGTGAGGCTTTGTGGTGATTTTAAAGTGACTTTGAACCTGGCCATTTGTGTGGAACACTATCCAATTCCACACATTGAAGACTTGTTCACCTCATTAACCGGGGGACAGCGTTTCAGCAAGTTGAAATTGGCACAGGCATACCTACAGATAAAGATTGAGGAATTGTCAAGTAAACTGCTCACCATCAATACCCAAAAGGGGTTGATCTGCTATAACAACTAGTAAGACTGTTCATATCGCGAGAACCCTTTTTAGTCGCTATGGTATACCTGAAGTCCTTGTTAATGATAACGGCCCACAGTTCATTTCTGAAGAATTTGCACATTTTATGAAAAGCAACCATATTAAGCATATACGATCTGCTCCCTATCACCCAACTACTAATTAGCTTGCAGAACGCCTTGTGCAAACTTTCAAACAAGCTTTGAGGGCATCAAAAGGGTCTGCTTCAGTACAGCAAAAACTAGGCACATTTTTACTCTCATATTGCAATACTCCAAATGCTACAACAAGGGAATCTCCAGCTATACTTTTTATGGGTCGCAAATTATGTTCACATCTAGATGTGCTTAAAACAAATGTGGCTTTTACAGTGAGTCAGTCTCAAGATGTTCAGCTGTTGCAGTAACCAGTAACCGGAAATCCAGACAATTTAATGTAGGTGACCCAGTACTGGTCCGGGATTACCAAAGGGGAGACAAGTGGATGCCTGGAGTGGTAACCTCCCAGCTGGGACCAGATTCCTACAGTGTAAAAGATGGGGATACAGAAGATTGGAAACGACATGCAGACCAGTTACTACTCAACCAAACAAAGGAAATTGTTCCACAGATTACACAGCCAGAAGAGTTACCTTCCTCCAACTTGGTAACAATGTCACCAGTAACATTAGAGAATAAGACAGTCGATGCAGGGCATAACCCTGCTGGACAAGGCTAGGTCATTCAAGTCATGGTTCCTGAAACTGGTGAACCTCAGATGTATGCACCTCCCATGTCACCTACAGAGAGCAGTGGCAGACGCTATCCTTTGTGAGTATCTAAACCTCCAGATTGTTTAACATTTAAATGTTATAAAAGTAGTAGAAACAGGACACTGTATTTACTGTATGT
This sequence comes from Erpetoichthys calabaricus, assembly GCF_900747795.2. Classification (NCBI taxonomy): domain Eukaryota; kingdom Metazoa; phylum Chordata; class Cladistia; order Polypteriformes; family Polypteridae; genus Erpetoichthys; species Erpetoichthys calabaricus. Next base: position 112,993,091 of record NC_041404.2, read on the forward strand.
AAATAGTTACCTTCAAGCAGAACTGCTCCATTCTGGATATGTAGTAGTGAACTACAGCTTTGTTTCACTAGTTTTACTCATTTTGACTGTTTATTCTTTTAGGTTTTATAAATAGGTGGGAGGGAAATGTTATGCATTGAAATAAATGTAATAATGTTTGGACACTGCGGTGGGTTGGCACCCCTGCCCAGGATTGGTTCCCTGCCTTGTGCCCTGTGTTGGCTGGGATTGGCTCCAGCAGACCCCCGTGACCCTGTGTTTGGATTCAGCGGGTTGGAAAATGGATGGATGGATGTTTGGACAGTAGTCCTAGGCAGCAGGGGGTGCCACAGTGAGTTTTAGAGATGTCTTGTGCAAGTGGTTGCAGAAAAACTCTTAGTAAAAAAGACTACTGCAGTTAGTTAGCATAATCTCTGGCCTCAGTGTCTATCATTGACTGTCTCCCCATCATCAGCCTCAAATTACCGGACATAATAATGTGTACCTGGATATGTGCGTGGGGTAGACAGGGTGGCAGATTGGCTGGATAAACTTGCCAGTTATATTTAAGGACTTGCCAGCCAACAGGGGTCAGTGGACCTAAAGGCGAGGTAGGATTAAACACTGCTGAGCAATTGGAGGAGCAGTTGTGATTTTGTATATATTCTTTTGTACATATATTTATATATCTCTTGGTGATAATTTTTGGTGGAGGTATATATACTTATTTGGTGTTGGGATAGTTTTTGATTTTGGGATTGGTGCAATTGTTTTTTTTCTTCTTGTATATACACTGTGATAGACCGTCTGGGACGCCCTTTTGAGGAGAGGACCGGGGATGTGGACATATCACAAGCAGTACCTCCCCCAGGACACGAGAGGGCAGCCCCTCTGGTTTACATCGGGGCCACAGGACTGGAGCTTAGAAGCTCAACCCTACGCCGACCCCTGACCACCACCAGGGGGCGCTTGGACAGTTTTATAGCCGTAGTCAACAGCACTTCCACCACACCCAGAAGTGCTGCCAGAAGAGGAACCGGATTCCCAGGCAGCACTTCCACCACACACGGAAGTGCTGGTGGAACTTGATCGAGGAGCACCTGAAGCACTTCTGGGTGAGGTATAAAAGAGTCCGCCTAACTCCAGCAAGGGAGCCGGAGTCGGGAGGAAGGAGACAGAGCTTGTGGGAGAGGAGTAGAGGTGGTTGGAGAAAAGAAGAAAAGATGGAGCTTTATTGGGATTTGTGCATTGTGCTGTGCCAAAGAACAATAAATGTGTGTGTTCTGGACATTGTTGGTCTGTGTATCTGTCTGTAGCCAGGCTAATCTTCTACAACACACACTTGGTTTTTTTTCTGGTGCATTTTTTTTCCCTGTTGGAGGAGCTTCTTGAACCAGATATAAAGAAAGACTACCTTAATTATTGGAGTGTGTGTAGTTTTTGTAAGAGTGCACTGTTTTTGTAAATACACCATATTTTTTTTTATTTCTAAAGAAATGTCAGTGCTGAAGGACTGTGCCTCTAAGCCTGGCTGACACTACTGCATTTTTGTTGTAAAGCACTCTTGTAAATAAACTTGCACCATTCACACTTCAATTTTTGTCTGTGTCTCATCTCTCCGCTGATCCTGTTCGGTTCATAAACTATCAGATGTCCAGAGTGTAGGCTGGGGCCACTTTCCCACTACACGGGTTATCACAAGGGTGTTGTTATGTTTCAGTTACTCAGTTGTGGAAATGGCGACCATCAATATTTTAAACATATTAACATGGAAGGTCAAAGGGGTGTTCTATCCAATCAGTTAATGAAACTTAAGGGATGCAAAGACCCATTTCTACAGGACTGCTACTGAAAGTATTTTCACCTGTCTCCATCATGGAATATCATGCAACTATTTTTGATGAGCATTTAGAGAATGTGTATGCACTGCTTCTAAAATTATTCAATGCCATTTTCCTGTGGTGAATTCAATTAATTCTTACAAACTGAAATGTAAAGCCTTGAAGATCTTATTGGACCCATCAGTCCTCTCCAACCCTAGGTTTAGGTTGTTCAATACTATGACTATCACAGTTAACTGCAAGATGCGAAGTACAGTAACTTATCTTGGACTTAGACATAATGAACAATTAAGTGCAACAGAGTCTAAGTGTTTTTCTTAAATATTGAGGATATTGAGGAGTGATGATTATTGCTGTTATTATACTTTATTTTATATTATTTTTGTTTGAATGTCACCAAGTCCAGTTCCATGTATCTGGTGAGGTTATGGCAAAATGTCAATAAATAATGAAACAAGAAATGTCTTTGCAAAAATTACAATGAATTAATAGAGAGTGCACCCAGTCCAAAAAGCGGCATGAGAAACTTAGCAACACCAACCCCTTTGCCACTGTTATCTGCTTGCAGTTTCATGACTGCTTACATAGGTGTTCTGGGAAAGGGCTGTAGTGTATGCTGTCTTGAGGTCAAATATTAGGCTAGATTAAAAAAAATGAAAAGACTGCCAGCAGTTTGGTGAACAATCTGGGGTTGAATGGGGTGGGGGAGCAGAATGATGGCTAAATTGCAGGACGTTTATAGTGCTGGAAAAATGGACAGGAGTAAAAGGGAGCATGAAGAACCGTGCCAAAAGTAACACTTTAAAATAAAAGGAAAAATACTCCAGAATTTAACTATTACTTTTAAGGGCTGATTGGGGTCAGGGATTAGTGAAGTAGTCAGTTTTTTGAGGCTGGTCCACTCTGTGTGTCCAAAATATATAAAAAAAATAAAACACTTGATTTCATGAAAACAGTAATAACAAACAGTGCATCTGCTGTTCACCTCTCACCTTAAAAGAAACCACCCGAGACTATTCCCCAAATCCACTCTCCTAAATACTGAAACAGTTTATTTCTGTGTATAAATGAAGAGTGTTCAAATGGATTCTAAAGCAGAAACCACTGTTCTTCCAAGTGATTTGAAGCTTTTTAACGTCAGAAACAGTTGTGTTAATGCTTTCTGATCATGAAGGTCACTTGAGCACCTTAGGTATTCCAAAAGCATCCCTACACAGCACAAGGAGATTTCTCCTGGGTAATTAAACTCTTTTCCACTTAAACGATTCACACAGGAAGCACATTAGAATATCACGGTCAGGCAATAGTGCTTCTTGAAATGTTAATATTATTCAACCAGTGCTTCCTGAGCTTGAAAAATCATTACTTGGCAAAACAAAACTTGAATTTTATGGAGGAGACAGAAAAAAAATACTGGGAAGCATGCTAAATGTCACATTCTCTCTCTATCACACAGCTTTAATCCCTTTCAAAATTAAGGAGTCTTTGAAAGTGTTTTTAAATGAAATGGAACTGTCAGTTGTAGGTCCGTTTTAAAGTGCTCTTCATACACCGAGCATATTGTATATAAAAGACTTAGCACAAGAAAGTGTCACTTGGCCTAAGGGCTCATTAATTCTTACTGCCTAAGGCTTTGCCTCCAAAAAATAATAAAATAAATATCATAAAATCCTTATGGTTTGAAGGATGTCTCTAATTCAGTTCTGAGAAGGCTGTTAAGCTAAAAAAGCACATCCTCTCCCATATACTGAAAATGAATGATTGGTTTCCTATGTGACATCAAGTCATGTGGATCACACAACATTGAGTGTAAATACTAAAAATTTGACACGTTCTTAAACAAACAATGGATTTTGAGGGTGTTGCTATCTTCCCGTTTTATTGGTTTTTAGTGACCTAAAGAGTCAGATTAGTTGAGTTACAAGTACTGCCACAAATTAGTCAATTTCACTTCTTAATGACATTATTTTTTTAATAAGATGATAATTTAAATAAATACTCAGTGGATGAGCACTGACCTGAAGTGATCTAGCATCCCTTTATTCTTGCTCACAGATTCATGAGTTTCTTAATTAGCATGATTTATTACAAAAGTCAATTGAATTAGAGACCACAGCTATGAATTGTATCCTTTGGCGTTTGGTGAGCCACTGATCACCCACCGGATGAAAGCAATGCTCTGATGAACTGTGACAGAACGTGTACTTTTGATTGGATCTCATGAGTCGAACACAAGAATGAATTGAATTAAAATAAACATATGAACAAATAAAAACAAGACAGTGTTAGTGGATGTTCATCAGTCAAGAGTTATTGTAACATATCTTTTAGAGGAATCATTCAGAGAGTGCAAATCACACCATGGACAAATGACTGGGCAAGTGGAAAATGTGGAATGAATCTGAAGTCCAAAGATAATACTGTATTAATGTGGTGAGATTAAAAGCAGTTTACACTTTTGACAAAGCTGTGATCTAATGATAAAGACGGAGCTGTTTAACGATATAATTATTTGTTACATGCATTATTTTTGCTCCTTTGTTTGTCAATGCATCTACATTATGACAAGGCCACTCCAGGCTAGGTAAGGAACTCATGCAGTAGTCTTTCCATTCCTTTAGAAAAAAGGGTATTTATAATATTGAAATAAACACAAATTATCATTCTCATACTCAGTTCACAGCTTTCCTAAAGCCAAAGTATTTAGTTTTAAGCCACTGTCTCTCTGTAGTGCATTGTCCTTTTCTTATGACTTCCAGACGTTCTCTTTCTTTTTCTGCTGTGAGGTGAGAAGTTCCTGTAGACACAACACTTGCACCCATTGCAGGGCAGAATTGCTTCAGTCTTTTTGTCAAGTGGTGAACTGAACTCCAGTTGTTGACTGAATGGCTGTCTCCAGTCTATGTGACCAGCAGAGGCTGGGACACCTGTTGGCCTCACTGGACAGTCTTCATACCTGTGTCTTCCAGTGTCATTCTGGGACATGTCTTTCTATGATTGGCTTCTGGCTTTTCATCTGAGAAAAAGGAGAAAATGTTCTGAGAAATCAAAAGTTTCTTAGCCGTTTCCCTGGGATTCCCCTGGGAAACCATGACTATACAGGCAATCCTTGAATTCTGAATCAGTTTTGACATTTGCACCACCATTTTGCACTCAAGTTGGAACTTGCACTCAAAGCATCTGGTAATTGAAATATCATCATCAAAAAAAAAAAAATGTTTTGTTGCGAATGTTACCAAAAAATATTTGAAACTTAAAAATTAAATGACAGTAAAGCAATATTAGTGTACTTTAAATCATAGAGCACAAATGATTTAAACTGAAATGGACCACACTTTTATACAGTATGTCAATCTTATGCTTAAACATCTTACAGTTTTTGATAATGCCATAGTACTTCATAGATTTGGAAAAGGCATAATGATGTGACAAAAACCCACCATTTACTGATGACTGATCTCTCAGCAGAGACATGCTGCCTTTGCTGTGGGACTGCTAAGAGTGTTACCTCCCTCTGCTAGCACCTGTATAGCTCAAGACATGTTCCTAGGTAATTACATGCAGTTGTTTCTATCAATCCACTAAATAGCCAGCTACCTATTGAGCAGCTTACCTGTGACAAAGCTTATTGTGCAGCAGTGCATGATGCTGATAGCATTCACCAAAATGTGTGCACTAGTTAGCTAATTCATAAGTAAAAATTGAAGATGCTAGAATAAAATTAATTGAAATTTATTTGAAATTAAACTTCTGGGGTTTTTCTATGCTCAATCTTATCTGCCATCTTTGCCTTCATTTGGGAGACGGATAGATAGATAGATAGGATGTCGTCCCAACTGACTGGAAAATGGGACTTGTCGGCCCTATCTGGAAAGGGAAGGGTGAATGCCTGCATTGGGCAAATACAGGGGAATAACACTGCTCTCAGTGCCAGGTAAGGTCCTCAATGGGATCCATGATCACTTACTCATCTCCCAGTGACTGGAACAGTCTGAATTTTTTGCCTAAGAAGTCTATCATCGACTGCATCCTGGCACTGAGGATTCTCATCGAGTGTAAATGCAAAAAGCAGCTGAGTTTTTTTGCAGCCTTTGTCGATTTTCATAAAGCCTTCGACTCAGTTGATCAAGCTGCCCTGTGGGACACCCTGAGACTTTGTGGGATCCCCCCAAATTTGCTGGACATCATGGCTGGTATGTACCCTGATACTGTGAGTGCTGTACAGAGTGGAGGCAGAACCTCAATGTTTTTTCCTAGTTGATTCTGGGGTTCATCAGGGGTATGCTCTTGGTCCTACTGTGTTCAGTGCTTGCATGGATTAGATGTTGGGCAGGGTCGTGGCATCCAATGGCACTGGGACACTGTTGGTGAAGAAAATTTCACCAATCTTGACTTTGCCGACGATGCTGTGATCTTCATAGAGTCAACACAGACTCCGACTGGACCGCTCGAGAGGGGCTTGCAAGTGTCCTGGATAAAAACCAAGATCCAGGCCTTTAATGACCTGTTGGCCACAGCCATCAGCAGTGTGTCAACCTCATCAAGAGGTTTACTTACCTTGGCAGTAACATTCATGTCTCTGGTGACTCCTTCCATAAAGACAATAAATGGACTGGGAGAGCATGAGGGGTCATGAGGTCACTGGAAAGGAGTGTGTGATGCTCCCGATATCTCTGAAAAGGATGAAAGTCCAAGCCTTTAGAGTCCTTATGCTTCCTGTTTTGCTATATGGTTGGGAGAAATGGATGCTATCCAGTGACCTGAGACAAAGACTGGACTCCTTCAGTACTGTGTCTCTTCTGAGAATCCTTGGGTACTGCTGGTTTGACTTGGTGTTGAATGATTGATTTGTTTCACAAAACCTAATATTCAAGTTTATGCAAATTGTTTTGCTCATCACTACTGATATGACTTCAACAGATGTTGGTCTCCATTGTCTGTACATTATACAAGATCTTTAGAGGAAATAGATCCTAGAGACCAGAATGGTTGAGTACAGGGGCAGGTCACAGTTGGGCTCATTGTTTTTCCTCCCAGTTGTGGTCCTATAATATGGAGAGAAAAATTAGCAAAGAAGAAAATTGCAGTGTTACCTTGAAATCCTTCCAAAGACTTCTCTGTAAGTCATTCAAAAAAGGCCTGTGACATGTTCATACATATGACAGTGGGTTTCTTACTGTTTCTCTAACCATGGTTGTGGATCATCCTATTTTGTTGGGAGACGAGACTTTTTATCCTGGGACGAGATGTGATCTTTTGAAGAGAGACACTTTCACGTACCGCCAAATGAGAATTTGTGCCAAGAGATTTAACCATGCTTGGGGCCCGAAATAAAAAACAAACAGTAAGTGACAAAGTAGAACTTCATAAAGAATTCAAAAACGTTAGAGCAGGTTAGAGATAATGGAAGTACGAAAATTCAAAAGTCTCAAAAAAATAATAGTAAAAATTGGAAATTATTACTCGGTGAAATAATGGAACAGCGAAAAGAGATCAAATATATTGTTCAGATTTAAACTTTAAGTCTTAGAGACTTGTAGATTGTCTAATTTGTGTTGCCATCAGGGAAAAGTAGTGTTTTTTCCCAATGAAGAGGCGTATCCGTGAGAATTAAAAGATTGATTGTTTGGTGGAAGTGAAATCCCGCGAGAGAAAATTTCAAGCCCTGTGAGACAAGACTTTATGCAAAGAGATTTGGAAAAGTCCTGCCCACATCTAAAACATTTACAACCATGCACACTGTTCAATCATTTCTCATTTGTGTGAATGCTATTGTCAGACACAGTTCATGTAGAGAGAAAGAAACAATATTCACTAACGGGCAGCGGTGTCACAATGTAATTCCAAACACGGAATCAAAATTCAATGCGATTTTAACGAAAAGGTAAAAGCAAACAGAGATCAAATATATGGACATAGGTGATATGACAGAAGTATTTAGATATTCTTTGGCTTTAAACTTTAAGTTGGAGACTTGTAGATCATCTAATTCGTCTTGCCATCAGGGAAAAGTAGTGTTTCTTCCCAATGAAGAGGCCTATCTGTGAGAATTAAAAGTTTTGTTGTTTGTGAGTGGCAGAGATGTGAAGTTGCTGGCGTGTAGAGCAGGCAGGGGGGTTGGCGAGGTAAGCCCCCTAGTGTCTGTGTGTGTGTGTGTGTGTGTATATATTATATATATTGTAATAGAATTGACAGGCAGTCCCCGGGTTATATACGAGATAGGGACTGTAGGTTTGCTCCTAAGTTGAATTTGTATGTAAGTCGGAACAGGTACATTATTTTAATAAATGCTATTGTTGACTGACTGTAACCAAGTGTACTGAAAATGAATGATGGAGTTTCACCTCTCTCTGACCTTTTTATTATTTCTACTTTATTTTCAATGGTGATGGTTTTTCTTTACTGTATCACCAGCACTTGCATCAGATTTGTGTTTCAGAGACATTCTTGAAGGGTGAAGACAAAAGGTTAAGATGAGCTCTTCTGCACAGCACTGTACACATTATCACAGCAGGAAGGCACCCGTCAACACGTCTGATGTACTGACAAGAGACAACTTCCTGCTATATGCGTAACAGTACAAGCAGGCTTGCTATTGAGAATGAATGGGGGCGGTTCATCACCAGCCCACCTTACAGTCACCTCCACTACAGTACGCTTGCAGCATTACCAGCCGTCTGTGCTGGGCAGGCAGTGAAATGCCCCCCTCCGCTCCATCCAGCCTGCGTCCAGTCAGGAGCAGTAGCTGCGGCGGCGTAGTGGGCGGGCAGCGAATCATCGTCCTGCACACGAGCAATAGCTGTGGCCCCGGTGACTATTAACCACGGGTCACCGCTTGCCGCCGGGAGCTGCCCGAGGGACACTACACTGCGCAAGCAGCGAAATCGCCCCCCTCCATCCACCACTTGCAGCATCCCCAGGCCGAAGATGACAGAGCGGCAGTTACTGAGGTGCATGCGTCGCAGCTGTGTCCTCGTTCTTAAGTCGTAGGTCGGATGTCCATAACCTGGGGACTACCTGTATACGGTTAATTCATCATGCTTGTTTTTCCATCTGCTGTATAACATAAATAGCTTTAAATATTATTTGGTGCATCTCCTTATATCACTTTTTCTTTCAATTTGAAAAGAACAACACACGTTCTTGTACATGTATTATTGATCACTAAGAGATAAATTCACAGGATAAATCATGGACAATAGTCAGATGGCTTACCTGTCACTCTCGTTTATATATTTTTTCCAATAGACTTCCTCTTTTTACTGATAATAGCTACTTGAATCATATGCATCAAGGTTAAGGTTATATGCAAAAGTAATTGACCATACAATACAAGCTGATTGCCATATTGTTTTTTTCAGTAAATAACTCTCTTCACTTTAAGCATTCAACTTTGCCGGGGTCAGAAAGATCTGGATTGCCTTTAATGCTCATTCATCCCTGAATTGCATAAAGCACATACATTCAAACATAGAACTGTTAATAAATACATGAGGAATAATACAATAGTGAAGAACCAAGGTAAATTGTAAGGTTTTAAAAGCATATTATAACAGTGCTGACAAGTTGCATCAGCTAGGAATAAGTAACCCATAGTATGAGCTGGCAGTCCATCGTGCAACTGAGCAGCTTCAGAGCCAGCAGCTGGGGAGCCTACAAAAATGGCATGCAGTGTTTGCAGCATCAGTTCAGTGAAGTAAAATGACCAGGAGACTAATACATCTGAAACTCTGCATAAAGAGGTTCTCCTGCTCAGTTATAGACAGGTCACCACACAGAAGTGCAGTGTTGGACACCCCTGATGCACCGCATGACAGCAGAGATCTGTGCCATCTGACATCTCAGCATCTAACATCCCTGCTGTGCCACTTAACAGTGATGCTGTCAAGACCCCTGCTGATGTGCTTTTGTCACTGGCTGCATAACAGCAACAGAAACAAAGACCACCCTGACATTTTGAATAGTTGTGTGCCATTTCAAGGAGTTGGAAATGGTCAGTGGGGACAGTTGTTTCAAAGTGATGGCTAAGTAATGGTGCTAACAAGTTGCATCAGCCATGGATTAGCCACCCATAGTTTAAGTTGGCATTCCATCAATAAACTGAGCAGGCTCAATGTTAGCAGCCGGGGATCCTATAAAAATAACAAGTCTGCAAAGTTGCAAACAGAATTCCATATAGTGCAAGCCCCCTAAAAGAGCCGCATAAAGAAAACAAGGATCCATTTATGTGCTCGGTGCTGACACTACAATATGTTTGACATATGACATATCAATGAACAGATAACTTTCTAGTCCAAAAAATTCTAAATCCTCCAGCTGAAAAGGGTCTGATAAGCTGATGTATTGCACTCTTAATGTCTAGCTTGATTAATGTGAGGATAAAACTAGTTCTGAAGCAGCTATACAGATTTTGTTTTAGGTCTCTGGCAGTGATGGGCTTTCAGTAAGAAAGCATCAGTACCCAGTTTGCATTTTTGTGCCAAGCGAGTCAACCAAAGACTCTGAAATATTAACATTAATGAGTTAGTTTTGGGATCATCAATTCTAAGAGCCAAATCTTTTATCAAGTAAACAAAATGAAAGGAACATTTTTGCTGAATTTTAAATACACTGCAAAAAAAATTATTTATCATTCTAATGATTTAACTCTAAGAGATCCACAATTTTCTCTTTTTTCTCCTGAACATCCTGGCAGAGACTTCACTAATCATTGCGGATGATGAGAAAAAAATGGAAAAAAGAGGCCATACCATTTGGCAAACCACTGTGTTTATTCTGAGAAGTTGTAATTATTAGAATTCAAGAATACTGTTGTCAGTCTCAAGATTTTCAAACCATTGCCATAACCTGAGAAGACAGCATAAAGCCTCAAAACAGGGGAGTTTGTTAAACAAAACAGAGCTTTTCCTCATCAAAAAGAACCATCATTTTTTGCTGCTCCTGTTGCAATGTACACCTAAAAGTAGTGAGGCTGAGAAATGTATAAATTTGATGTCACCAGTTCTCCAGTTTTCCTTCTGTTTTACCAGAGGTACAGTATGAGCATACAAACAAAGCACATCAGTGCTGACATATGACTGTCTAACTGATACTTGGTATGGAAGCAGTATGGTTTGGGACGTAAAAGACCACTGATGACACATGAACACAAATTTTTATTTCTGTAGAGCCTCTACAGTACATGTGATTAGTTACCATCATGAATCAAATTTCCCAAATGGAATAGTACTATACTCCAATTGCTCTATTGACACTAAACTCCTTTACTCTTATCAGGTTTTACAACTAGTTAATCTGTCTTTTCTATCACCATCTGAAATTCTGCCATTCTTTCCGCCTCTTAGGTACTGTTGGGATGTCTTTACTGCAGCCCTGCTGTAACTGACAGGTGCTGGCATATTTGTCTGATAATTTCCAGCATGCAAATGGTAATTACTGATCCTTTACTGGACATTACCCAAATACAAGCAGCAGAAGAACACAATTTTGATTCTCATTCTTTGGATGAGCTGGACTCTGTCTTAAACTGTTAATTGTAAGTTTTCTTGTGGACACTAAGTGGTGGTACATGGCATGGTTCCAGCAAATAATACTATTTTTCTTTCTGTCATGCCAGAGAGTCCAAATTTCTATAGTGGAACAATTCCAGGCAGAATCTTCCTTTATATTTCTATATCTAATTAGAAGAAATAAAATAATCACAACCGAGCACAGGCAATGGCTTGTCAATCTCCATCCACTTTATAATGATTGCATAAAATGTACCATTAACTGGCTCTTTTTGTGCTGCCATGTTGCTGTTGAAAAAATATTTTTAAAGTAACAGCTGGAATCCACTGTACTACTTCCCTTTATAATTCTGCACACTTTAATCATTTCAGCACTTAATATCTATTTGCATAAATTGAAAACGTTCAACTCCTACATTCTTTGATCAGAACTCATGCCTTTTGTAATTGGCTTCAGAGAGAGGCAAAGGTTTTTCTTTTTAATTAAGAATTGGGAGACAAAGCCTGAATCAGAAACCAAGTGAAGTTTGCAACAACAAAGTCAGTCTTATCTTTTATCAAAGAGTAATACAGAAACTAAATAGCAAAGTCAAAAGATCAAAAGAAAAGTGCACTGCATGTAAAGTTATCCAGTCTTGAATAAGAGTTGTATATGGAGTTGATCATTATACCTAGAATTCTTTCTTACATCTGGTAGAGGTAGTCATTTTTGAGTTTACCTTTCTTCTTTGTGGCAGAACAGCAATGTAATATACTGTTATCTTTGCTAATCTCTTCTGTATACTGCCGGGATGTAGTGAGGGATCAGTCGACTACAACTCTGAAGTCAATTATACCCAAACACTTGTGCCTCAGAGTATGTTATCCACCTAAAGCTAAGCATTGGGCTTGGCCAGTACTTGGATGGAAGACCATCTAGGAAAATTATGTTTGCTGCTGGATGAGGTGTTGTTGAGGCCATCAGGGTGTGCTTTCCCTGAGGTTTGTGTGTAGATCCCAATGCTCCAGTGCTGTGACGGGGGATACTGTGCTGTAAAAATGGTTCCATCCTTCGGATGAGTGGAAAAACCAAGGTCTTAACTCTCTGTGGTCAAGATCCCTGGGAATCTTTTGTAAAGAGTAGGGATTATCCCAAAGTCCTGACTAAGTTGATCAACATGGCCTCATGTATTCTGGCCCCCTAATCATCCCATGTCTCTAATTTGCAATCTCTTTCACCCCTTCACCACCTAATAACTAATATATAGGGAACGTACTGGTGCACATGTTGGTGTTGGCTGAAGTTTTTCCCCTCTATCTATATAAAGCACTTTGAATAGCGAGAAAAGTGCTATATAAATGTAATTAGTTATTATTATTTGTATTACTAATCTGCCCAAGTGCAAACTCTGTCCAGGTTATTTGTAATGATTCAGCTGATGTTGGACAAGCTTCTCCAATTGTTAAGCAGAATGCTAGTTGCTTCTTCCTTTAATCCAGCAGCCCTGAGCTCAAGGTGAGAGATTAGCTAGCATCCCTTTACAAATGTAGACTTCCTAGAAGCAGAACTGACATTTTAGTGGCCTCTTCTTTACAATGAAAAATTTAATGTAAGTTTAAAGTAAGCAAAGTAGTTGTTTGATGCCTTGTGGACAACTCCAGGCACCCATAACAGCTTTTAAAAGTACTTTTACACAACTCTTTCCAACTGTTGCCTTGTCACTTCAGCTGACTGTTATGTTTGTCTTTGTCTGTAATTAGCTTTCCCTTACTCTTGTTGGCTTCCCCAGGTGACTGTCTCTTTGCTACATTCTTTTTTATTTTACATCCCAGTGCTGTCACATAGACTATACCTGAAAAAATGTCCTTCTGTCCTTTAATGTCCTTTTTGTCCTCACTTTCCTTCAGGCACAAGCACTCAGCTGACTTACCAGTTTCTTCTAAACTTAATTTCTACTTCCTTGGAAAATGCACATGCTTAGTTAGTATAAATGGCAACATTGCACTTGAATTATTTATCTACTGTCCCTCTGACTCCTATGTCTGCTATTACTGTAGGACTGAGCACAAGCCCTTTGCACACATAGTAACCCTACTCCTGCATGAGCAGAAAAGATGGCATAAGGTACTGCATAATATCTTAGTGGCAACCAAAAACAAAGTTTTTGGGCCAAATATTTTTTTTTTTGCCTCTGATATAATGAGGGTTTAATTGTAAAGACATTCACATGGTCAGTGAGGATAAGAGCAATACATTTCACAGTACAAAGAGACAGGGCAGGTCAGATCAGGTTGGGGAACATGCAAGATCCCGGTTGGCAACCCCCCAAACAGAATGGTGCATTCCCACCCTCTGTAAATAACCATCTATCTGCCACAGCCAGATTTTACGTGAGTGTCCCCTTGGCCTGGTCTAGCTGTTTGGGTCCTCAACACTGAGGATCCTGCAAGCAGAATCAACCTCAGGGAATTGCACCACATGACCATAGTGCCATAACTGACTCTCCCTCACAATGCAGGTAATGTTCCTTATTCTGGACTCCGTGAGCAACCACTTGATCGACACAAAGTCAAATCACCGGTACCCAAGGATTCTCCGAAGAGAAACAGTCTTCATCTCAGGTCACTGGATAGCATCTATGTCTCGCAACCATATAACAAAACAGGACGCACCAGGACTCTAAAGACTTGGACCTTGATCCTTTTGCAAAGATATCGGGTCCAAGAAAATGGTAAGACTTAAAAGTAAAGTGGAAATCATTAACTGGCTGCTTAGCAAATTACTAATCTGATTGATGAGGTCAACCAGTTACTATTGTTGCCTATCTTTCAGTTTGTGTTTTTTATCCTAATCCTAAATCTTCTGACTAGAGTATAATATGAGAACAATGCCAAACATGACACAAGCAGTGCAATAGCAGCCAAAAATGATAAAACTGCACATTTCACTGTGCCTTCATGGCTCTTTGACTAGACATTTCTGGGTCATGTTAGTTGGAGTTAATCCATGAGATGTTTTATTAGCTTTTGAATTGGAGTACTACAATTAAAAGTACTCCATAGCCCCACTCACTATAAGTAATTCACAGTATTTGTAATATTGTCTTATAGCTAGCAATAAAAAAACAAGGAAGCAAAACATTAATGTCAATAAATTAAGCAAAATGATAATTTCAGCATCTATACATATGTTTTATATTTCTGAAATAGTAGGCTGCATCACTGACTTCAACATTAATGTATTTTCACAGGGAATACTAATAAGACACATAGGAACAATAATTATGTTAATGATAACAATACCAACTAGTTAACTAAGAAAACTTTATAATTAAGGAAAAGCATGCACAAGCAAGTTATACTTCATTTTTTTAGTTATGACATGTGAATTACAGCCAGAACCACTTAATTATGAAAATAGAAGAAATAGCTGTGTTGTGACAAATTTGTAAGACGATACTCACAATTTGCAAAGGAATTGATGCATGTCATTTTCATTAAGTAAGAAATATCTGTAAGATACAAAATCTCATATAAATGATGCCATCACTAAGAATGATAATTTACTATTTAAACATGTCAAGTAATGAAAGCTAAGAGGTTAGGCTCAGCCTTTTAAGTTTGAAATGTAGCATTTAGCACATTTGTGTACATTTATTTTGTTTATTATGGCTATTTAGTGCAGAAAAAATAACTAATGTTTCCATATTCTTTACTCTGACCATATCATACAGAAATTAGAATGGAATGGGCTAGAGAAACCATATTTTCAGAAAACTTTCTTTGCTTTTGTTAATAAAAACTACCAAAGCTGCAGTAATCTAGGATCAACATTTGAGGATTACCCGAGCTTTATAAAAATTTACCATGAATGATTGAAATACCGAGTGTGAGAAGAATGAGCTTTCCATCACGTTCAAGTAGTGTTAATATTATTTTTCTAGCCACTACAGATTCTCCAATGGCTATCACCACAGAAATTTAATTGTTAGTGATAACATGGCTCAGCAAAATAAAGCCCAAAAATAAATTGTTAAAGAAACACCAAGTTATACATTTGAATACTCAGTGATAGAGTGCCATGTCCAGGGCGATTTCCTTTCTTGAGCCTAGTACCTCTTGGACAGGCATGTTGCCTCCTTGAACCTGCACTCATTTACATGGTGTAACAAAATCCTAAAGCAATCCATCAATGAATTGGGGAACCTGATAAAAAAAAAACCCTATTTATTTGCCATTTGCAAAGGGATTTCAATAATAAAGCAGGTTGCTTACAGTATGTTGGAGTGTTGTTGGGATATTTATAGTATGTTGGTTTTAAACTTAGACTTCCTGTTCCTAGGTCTTTAATCCTTCGTCTGCTGGAGGAGGCAGAATTATGTGTGGGTAGAAGGGATGTCAAGACTTCTTCTCCAGTCTAAGGGTGAAAGTGCTCCATCTTCTTATTTCTCTTGTGAAATCATCTCTAATAAGAGACTCATCCACCTCCTATGTGTGATAGTGGATTTGAGAATAATGTGAATGTTATGTCATATTTGCTTAATCTGAACTCATACTCTACTAAATTAGTGTAAAATAAAAATGATAAAAAATATTTTGAGAAAAACCAACCCAGACACAGACAGACACTGAGACCGCCAGAAGTCCAAAGACACGTTTATTTTCACAGGACAACACAGCCATAACAACCTCACATGGCTCAGTCCTTTTCCTTTTCTTTCCTTCTGCCGCCTCCACTCCTCTCTCACAAGGTCTGTCCACTTCCACCTGACTCCAGCTCTCCGAATGGAGTGAGGCGGCCCTTTTTATAATGACCCGGATGTGCTCCAGGTGCTCCACCATGATCTTCTGGCAGCTCTTCCTGGTGTGGCGGAAGTGCTGTCCTTGCACCTGGCAGCAGTCCGGGCATACCTGGTTCCTGTTCCGGCAGCACTTCCTGGTGTGGCAGAAGTGCTGCAGTCCATGGTTCTGAAACCATCCAAGCACCCCCTGGCAGGGGCCACGGACCACCACAGGGTTGAGCTTCCCGGCTCTGTGGCCCTGACGCAGTCCAGGGGGGCTGCCCTCTAGCGTCCCGAGGAAGATATTGTCCCTCTCCTGGTCCTTCCCTTCTCTAGGTGTCCCGGTGGCGCAAGGTCCCTGGTCGTCTGCCACAATTTGAAAATCTTTTTCTTTTCAGCCCAAAAATAGCCACCTGAACATGCATTGCATCTTGGCATTTTTAATGTTATCTTTCACTTTTATGAAATGTGAACAGTATGGTGCAACATAAAAGACAAAGAGGCATGGAAATGAGAAAAAAGATAAATTACATTTTGCAAGCAGGGGGGCTGAACGCACCCCTAGAAGACATGGATGCTCCTAAAAAAAACTCCTCTTAAAAACGCTGATAGACTACCTTCACATTGCTCCAATTGCGGCTGCTCTGTCGCGTGATATGTTTCTTGCGCGGTGGTACGCATACTTAAAAGCCTGAACAGCACCTGTCCTTTTGGGCTGATTGCTTTGTGTCTCTCTCCCCCAGACATCCTCTGCTCCTGTTGTGGGTTCCGCTCCCGTTGTGCTCCCCTATGTTGTTTACCTATTCTTTTAAACGAGAACTAACTGCATACTGAGCTCATTTTACTTCTGAAAGAGACACGTTTGTTTGAAGTGTTTGAATAATGCTCCTGTCTCTGCAATCTCTTGTGTTTCTGTGCAATTCTGTGACCCAAGCGTGACAATTTTTACATTTTTCAGTGATAAATAAGTCATATCACGTAGAGCAAAGTGAGTTAAATACAAAGAAACTGTTGGGATAGGCTACCTCTCTCCCTCCCTCTCTCTCTCTCAATCATCCCCCACCCTGATGGTACTTCTGTATGGTACAAAAACAAAATACAGCAAGTAACTCAGCAAATCCATATTACTACACGAGAATGGTAAACCGGAAGGCACGGACCCAGGTACACGGCGATGGACGCAGGAGACATATTGCGCAGGCGCCTACAGCGCGCGTCTCATAAACCGCAAGCGAATTCTGATCCACCGCGAACGAAGGAGTCACGACTCAAAAACGAAAGAGCTCAACTAACGAAGGAGTCACGGCTCAAAAACGAAATAGCTCAACTAACGCCACACAGAAAAGAGGATTCTGCACTGCACCCCAGAGTCAAATGGAAGAAACTATGGGGTCCGCAAAGGTCCACAAAGATAGTACGGAAGGCGCGAGAAAGTACGAAAGGCGCAGGCGCCTACAACGCGCTTCTGAACTAAACGTCCACACTACACAGCATGGTCCGGGTAATAAGAATAAACAAACTCTCCGTATTAAACGTACGGCATCCTCACACGTCCAAACCATATAGCATATGTGAATCACATTACAGTGATGCATTATTAACAGTACAACCACAGAAAACGCTCCGTATTAACAGTAAGTGCAATTATCCATATTACTAACGGTAGACAATGGATAACTAATGGAGTCACGGTCACGGCTCCGGCTCCAGCTCCAAAATGAAACTTTTCAACTAAACAACGCATTCTGTAATGCGTCCACTATTAATGAACATTCATTAGGATTAATGAATATCATTTGCTGTCATTGTCATTCACGTAACTTCCCTGAAGAAACAACTGGCAATACAACTAATAAGTTTACATGTTGTTGTCAAAGGGGTCAGGTTAGACTGCCTCCTTTAGATGAATATCCTGAATATCTACGGATGATTCTAACTAACAATGTACCAGAAAGTAAAAACTTTATGGACTGCATTAGATCCTACAATAGTTCATTTGCTTTTGCATCTACCGGGGTAAATATCAGGCCACCAGCTGGCAATGGCCAATACTGCTTTGGCAAGCGAAGCGAGCAGAGGGCGGAGCCCCCTTGTAAATAAATATAAAAATGAAAAGTAAAATTAACTTAACACATAGTTCAAATCTAGATGAATACTGTCATATGCAGGCAAGCAGAATGGAAGCAGAGAGGAATGACCCCTCTCTGTGATTCTACTGTGAAAAAAAAATGTTTTGCAGCCATTGTGTTTGTAGAGATTGAAGGAAAGCTGTCCCAGAATACAAGAAATTGCTAGAAAGAGACTGCTGTCTGCAAGAACATTGCTGGTTGATCTCACAGCTTGACATTCTTACAAGGTGATCCTATGTGATCTAAGAATGGTAGATGGTAATCCGCCTTGTCACTGGAAAAAGTGTTGTGGAAAAAAACTTTCCACGATCTTGAAAGAAGGCAGTCAGAAAGCCCAGATGAGAATGCAGATTGTTTATTTTTACAGATCATGAATAAATGTCTCATTGTCTTCATTGTGTAGGTCAGGCAATGATACTGACTCACCACAAGTTGAATCTTCCACATAAGGCGCATTTATACAACAACCAATTGAAACCCATGGAAGGCGATCTTAATTTATCTAGTTATGTAACTTTTAAAAGCAATTGGTTGCACCAATGTAGATTTACAATTGTTGTATTAAAGGCAGTAAAAACAAATATTTTGTGTTTTATAATTATAATTGCTTTATTTACTTTGCAGAGATCTGTTTCCACTTTAGCATTAGAGTTTTTTTTCTTTTTATCAGTGTCAAAAAAGCCAAATTAAATCCATTAGGAGTTAATGTTGTATATACAATAAAATATGAAAGTTTACAGCAAAAGTGAATACTTTTTATAAGCATTGTTTCTTCATGACTCCAACCAATCATTATTTAGTAAGCCAAGATGTCACTAATGTATAATCTATGGCTTTTTGCAATTAGTGGAGCCTGTTAGGGTTAACGAAAGTGTCATGTTTGGGCTGTTTATACCAGTTATATTTCACTGTTAGGTATGTGTTTATCTTCTTAATAAAAAATAAGCGTCTGTGTGTCTGTATGTCCATCAGGTTGCTATGTCTCTCTCATTCCAATAGAGGGTGCATCACAGCCATTAACACTACTTTCATGAAACCTATACCAAATGGGATATGACAAAGGGATATGCATTACGTTTGTCATCCCAGCAGATGGTGCATCAAAAACATTTGTTGTAATGCATTTTATTACTACATATGTTTGTGATGTTCCATCTGTTGAAATGGAAAATATGACGCATTTTATTAATACATGCATTACAAAATACATTCCAGTAAATGGTGTTAACAGGGACGTCTATGTTGATTACTTAGATGGGTAGCACAACTAGTTTGTAATGATTGTGTAATGGGATAGAAACTGGAGTTTTAAAGAAAAGGACATTTCCGTGTGTTCTGTTTAGAGAAAAAAAAAACCACGTCAATAATAAATGGAAAAGCCAATGGATGAAGGGACAATAGACACCATTTGCTTGAGACTGGGATAAGTGAAAAGGGTAAATTTCCTGAGTAATCCTGTTACAGGTTATTGTTGGTAGCTATATACAAGACATAGATATTTACCAGTCTCACAAAAGAGTTGCCTGCTTTGAAGATCAGACTGTTTTTAATTGGTATTTCATTCATCATACTGTACACTATTGTAATAACAGAACTGCTCACTTCCTTAGAAAATGTTTGTATTTACGTTTTTTTTTAATTAATGAGTTCTGGGGACATTGGTCTCTAATCAGCATCTTTATAATAAACAACAATACCATTGTTTAACCAAAGGAAATTGGTAAGTTCCATTGTTTAACCGATTGTCATGTTGATATTGAAGTAGTTATATCTCTGGGTAAATGAGAATAAAAAAAGAAACGTGTGATGAGAGATTCCTGACTGTTGCCTGCTTCTTTTATGCTTTTGACACCATATTGCTGTGGCTACACCCTGTAGTAACAATGTCTTGTATCCCTTCCAGGTTCCACGAGGCCTGAGGCTGGTAACAATTGCGCAGCACATTTGGCTCTTAAGGTGAAGGGTTTCAAAGATACACCAGGGGAAGGATCTGCTAGTGTTATGATTATTTACGGTGTTCTCTTTTTCATCCTCAGCCAGGAAAAGCACAACAGAGAAGACCAGTGACCCTTGCTCTGTTACCTTTCCTTAATGTCCCATGCTCATAAGAACCTAACTCTATAAGGATATGTTATCACCATTAAATAAATCCATCTTTTCAAGTGCCATCTTTTAGCCTTTGACTAATTAATGGGGTCTGAGTGTGAACTGTTTGTGGCGCAGTGGTAACGCTACTGCTTTACAGCAAGGAGATTGTGAGTTCACTTCTTGGATCCTCCCTGCAGGGAGACTGCTTTGAGTAGTGAGAAAAGCACTATATAAAAGTAAAGAATTATTATTATTATTTCAATTTGTGTTTATTCTATTTACATGGTTTTTCTAATCTAATCAAATCTATTAAGAATAAACTGAATCAACTAGAACTGAATAGTAATATACCTCATATGCAAATCTTCTCTCACTTGTTAATATTGTTTTACAATATCACATTTTTCCAGTGATATCCTCCAAAGTTTTTCTCATACAATTTTTTTTCTAGCTTCTTGAATAAATTAATTTAAAAAAATTATGAAGAATCTCACATGACAGACGGCAAGATGTAGGCATCTGCAAGGTGCAGCCTGGAGCAACAATGACCAGATGTGATCCGACCATCAGCCCTGTGAGGCAGAATGGCTAAGTTCTAGCAGAGGAGTATTCATGAAGGCAAGAGCTGAAAATATTAACCTATTTGCCAAGTTTATGTAGACTGTTGCCAAGAACAGCCCCTGCAAAAGCTTGTTCTTCATGGTTCACCTCTCAAAAGTAGATGGTTGGGGTCATTTAACAGTCCAAAACTGATTGCTGATTACTAACACCCTTGAAGAGTAAAATGCAAATTGTTGGTCCTAACAAATGCATATTTCATTACTGTTTTACATGGCCATATGGTAAAATGCTTTCTGTAGTAATTCAAATTACAAAATGTATACTGATATATTACTGGATATGAAAAAATGTGCTTATTTATAGACTTGTATGTTTATTATTCTTAGTTATATCTGTTAGATTGGCCTGTAGTGCCTGAAACACTTTGTCTGAATTTTCTTAGAAATACCTATTTTATATGAATATGAGACTTGCGAGCTTAAACCAAACCAGATAAATTCATAAAGTATATACTGTAGATCAATTAATCTTTATTGTATACCATCCTTTTCATACTAAGCACTATCAGGAGACATTTCATGAAAGGTTATACTTGATAGTGAATATATACCATTCCCAGAAATGGTGCTAAAATAAAGCAGTTCTTAACATCAACAATTTCTTCACTTTAAAAGATTATTAAAAGTCTTGCACAACTCTTCCAACCCTGCATTTTCCTTGTATCATATTGTTGGAAAAATGCAGCAGATTGTCATAATACAAAAATGAGCAAAATGCATTTGTTTGATGTGTAAGGTAAACAAATATTCAATTTTTAGGCATGAAAAGCAGCTCTCCTCACAGTGAATTCATTCCAATTAAATGGATACATACAGTTTAGCGGGCTGCACGGTGGCGCAGTGGTAGCGCTGCTGCCTTGCAGTTAGGAAATCCGGGTTCGCTTCCTGGGTCCTCCCTGCGTGGAGTTTGCACATTCTCCCCGTGTCTGCATGGGTTTCCTCCGGGCACTCCGGTTTCCTCCCACAGTCCAAAGACATGCAGGTTAGGTGGATTGGCGATTCTAAATTGGCCCTAGTGTGTGCTGGGTGTGGTTGTGTGTGTCCTGCGGTGGGTTGGCACCCTGCCTGGGATTGGTTCCTGCCCTGTGTTGGCTGGGATTGGCTCCAGCAGACCCCTGTGACCCTGTGTTTGGATTCAGCGGGTTGGAAAATGGATGGATGGATACAGTTTAGCTATCTTAATACTAGGCCGCATGGCGGTGGTCTGAATTTAAATTCTGCACTAAGCCCATGTCTTTATGGAGTTTGCAAGTTCCCCTTATGTCTGCATGTTTATTTTTCTCTTTTCCTTAATGGGTGCTTTGTTTTTCCCTTTACATTCCAAAATTAGTTTAACTAATGACTCTAAATTGGTCTTATGTGATTATGGATAGGATTGGTACATGTGCTGGCCCTGCCATGGCTTTCTGATATGCTTTCTCACTGCACACGTATAAATGTAATGGAGTGATGGTTACTGTAAGACAGTGTCTTAATGCTAGGCCTCATGGGGGTCTGGGTGTGAATTCTGTGCCAAGCCCCTGACTTTTTGGACTTTGTAAGTTCTCCTTAAGTCTGCATGTTTGTTATATTCTGTTAAGCATTAAATTATGAATTATGTCAAGCAAATTTGAGTAAAATGATACTTGAATACTTCATTTAGAAAAAAAGGCCTGATTTACACCTGTTATATAAATGTTGCTGCCATTGGCCCTTACTGTCAAAATGAAATTGGCAGTGTGGACAAGAAAAATGTTCAGACTAACAGAAACCGGTGATTGGCCAGGAGAGGGCCTTCTGCTGGAAAAAGTAAACGAATTAAGAATGTGGATTGTATGGCTGCATAGATACAGATGTATTGAAATGAATAGTTGCTGTAAGCCACAGACAACACCCTTCGTTACCTAATGGAGGACCAGAAGAGGACAGTGTGTCACTTTCTGATTAAAGATTTACATGAACTGTTAGAAAAACCTCCATTTTGTTGTTGTTTTAGATATCAACAATGACATACTGTGCCCACCGTTTAATCACTCACTCTTGAAAATAGTTTATTGTTTCAGCATGATTCTGTATGAAAACATAGAGTGGCTATTGAATTAACTAATATTTATTTTGCCATATATTATCAAACACATGTTCTTGTGGTAACAGAGCCTTTCCTGGCAGCATCAAACATAAAGCTGAAACCAACTAAACCTAGACACAACAACAATCCACTGCAGGGACCATTAAACACTGGCCCACACAACACCAATATAGAAGTATCTATATAACAGAAGAAAACCCATACAGGCACAGGAGGACATGCAAACACCACACAGACAACAACCAAGTGCAGGATTTGAACCCAAGACACTTGATTTGTGCGACAGCAGAACTGACTACAATGAAGGCCACCCAATCAAACTGAGGAATTGTGGAAGAAGGGGCATGGTGAACAAGAACCCAATAGTCATTCTGGCTTAGTTACAGAGAACTTGTGTAGAGATGGGAGTATAACCATTACTGAAATACTCAAACAATGTGAGCTTTATGACAGAGTTGCCAGACAGAAGACACTCCTCAGTAAAAGATACATGGAAGCCCACTTGGAGTTTGCAAAAGAGCACCTAAAGGGCTTTCAGAATGTGAGCAATAAGATTCTCCAAACTGATAAAACCAAGATAAGCACCATGTCTGAAGGAAACCAAGCACCTCTCATCACCTGTGCAATAGCATTCCAACAGTGAAGTTTGGTGGTGGCAACATCATACTATGGGGTTTTTTTTCAGCAACAGAGACTGGAAGTCTAGTCAGAAATTAGGGGAAGCCGAAAGGAGCAAATTACAGAGACTTCCTAAATGAAAACCTACTCCAGAGTGCCCTGGACCTCTGACTGAGCCCAGAGTTCATCTTCCAACAAGTCAACAACCTTGAGCACAAAGCAAGATAACACAGGCGTACCTTAGGGACAACTCTGGGAACTTGACTTGACTAGCCAGAACTCAGGCTTAAACCCAACTGAACATCTCTGGAGAGATCTGGAAATAGCTGTCAAGAACAGTTTTCATCCAACCTGACACAGCCTGAGAGGATCTGCAGAGAAGAATTTCAGAAATTCCCAAATCTAGGTGTTTGATGCTTGTTGCATCATGCCTGAAAAAAACAGGCAGTAAACGCTGCAAAAAGTGCTTCAATGAAATATTGAGTAAAGAGGCTGAATACTTGTGTCAGTGTGATATTTCAGTTTTTTGTTTTTAATACTTTGCAAAAATTCCTAAAATCCATGTTTTCATTTTGTAATTCTGCAGTACTGAGTAATGCTTGATTTGAGAAGGCTACAATGTAGCAAAATATGAAAAAAGAAAAGGTGTCTGGACACTTTCTGAATCCACTGTATGTAGTTAATTATTATGGCTTAATTTAAGCAAACAAAGAAACTATTTATAATGATAAAAATAATAAAATTCAGTCCATTATGATTGAATGTTGACATGAGATGAACTAGCACCTTATCTGGTATTAGTTCTAACCTTGCACCTGATGCCCTGAAGATTGGTTCCAGCTTTCTGTGACCTTGAAGTAACAAGCAGGATAAAAATTCAGCAATATACGGTATAAAAATATCATTTGTTTTATATTTAGAAAATACAGACATTTTAGCACCAGCTCTTAGGAGATTCCATCCATGCACCATTAATGAAACAAAAGAGCAGACTGTCAACTGTGAAAATGCTGTCTGAGGAAGTTACAAAGAAACAAGATACTAACTGGGGAATTAATGCAACTGGAATTTTAGTGAAATGAGAACAGCAAGATACAACTTAACTTAAATAAGTCACTTATTATAGAAGTCTATTGCCTTTCAATGCTGTGTATTCAATATTAGTCACTCATATTTTCTTCATATATGCCTATAATCATCTGCAAGTAAATTTGAAGTGTCCCTGCATTATCTTACTTGTTAGTCTGGTTTGGGTGCTTGGTGATCCTTAAAATTAGTAGGGACAGTAGTGTTATACCTCCTGACTATATTTCATACAGTATAGTACATTTTGCATATAAACTACATTTAATATTATTTTGCACATTTTGCAAAGGAAACACCACCAGCAGACCTTTAATGTTCAAATAGTGTGCTGTATAAAGAAGCCAATAAAACAGCATGGGTTTCACTGTGGTACATTTTTCTTGGTGTTTGTGCATTTACCTATAGAGTATAATGTATGATACCCCATACATTACTCTACAATTACCCTTTTAGGTTAGCTGTGTTAGTTTAGTAAATAAAACACACACACAAGCTGGTGATGGTTTACAATGGCAATACATCATGCAATACATGGAAAACGTATGCAATTTAGAGCTTTAAAGTTGGGCTTACTTTACATTGATGGCAAAGATATGGTGAATCTCAATGTCTCTATAGGAGTTTACAATTTACACACATTTGTGCAGTGCATAAATGATAAATGTGGCCCATTATCCTTTTCAGTAGTTACTGTCAGTTTCTATCAATAAGCTCTGATAACAACCCCATGTGCATTTTGTTACACATTTTGCCTTTTGTCCATTACTTTGAATATTTAAACATTTGTTTGTTTAAAATAAATTAAACAACTATGCTTACAGTCAGTCTAAAGCATTCTGTATAGTAAATACTAAACTAATAGTCTTTTGTCTTTTTTCATAAAGAAAACACATTGTGCCAGTGTCAGCAATGCCATACCTAGCTAAACTGGGGCTTCTACTACATTAATATATCTTACAACAGCTTTAATTTGACCAATAAATACATAAATAAATAATAAGCAAAGATGCACACATCACAAACTTAACACTAACTTTAAACAACAAATAAAAATATATTTTTTTTAAATAACCAAACATGCAAGTGAATATTAAGAGGTTTCTTCAGTCTCTCTGTTCATATAGCAAAAGCACACATCTATGTTTTTTTAAAGCAAAGTCATCCATTGGGACATCACATGACAGCTTCTTGTGAGGTCTGAGTTGAGCTGATGATAGTCAAGTAGCTTATACATTGTTGTGCCATGGATGACCTTGAGTATGTGTTGATGAACTTAAATTTTGAAAAACTGTTAACTAGAAATATTGCTTCAATCTGAAGGGCAGACATACCAATTAATTTGTTTTCTTTATAAATGAAGGCCTAGTTAGTAATAATAATAACAATAACTATAATGGTCCACGGTATCAATGTGCTGTTACTAACTTATGGCCATAAATACAGGGTCAAAATGAAGGTGAATATTTAGATATTTAAAAAATGAACTTGTGAATATATTACCTACACTTATGAAATTCATTTTTGCCTTCAAATGACAGCAGATAGCAATAAGACATTAACTAAATCAGTAATGTTAGCTGCCAATAAAATTAACCAGCATCCATCCATCCATCCATTGTCTCCCGCTTATCCGAGGTCGGGTCGCGGGGGCAGCAGCTTGAGCAGAGATGCCCAGACTTCCCTCTCCCCGGCCACTTCTTCTAGCTCTTCCAGGAGAATCCCAAGGCGTTCCCAGGCCAGTCGAGAGACATAGTCCCTCCAGTGTGTCCTGGGTCTTCCCCGGGGCCTCCTCCCGGTTGGACGTGCCCGGAACACCTCACCAGGGAGGCGTCCAGGAGGCATCCTGATCAGATTACCGAGCCACCTCATCTGACTCCTCTCGATGCGGAGGAGCAGTGGCTCTACTCTGAGCCCCTCCCGGATGACTGAGCTTCTCACCCTATCTTTAAGGGAAAGCCCAGACACCCTGCGGAGGAAACTCATTTCAGCCGCTTGTATTCGCGATCTCGTTCTTTCGGTCACAACCCATAGCTCATGACCATAGGTGAGGGTAGGAACATAGATCGACTGGTAAATTGAGAGCTTCGCCTTGCGGCTCAGCTCCTTTTTCACCACGACAGACCGATGTAGAGCCCGCATTACTGCGGATGCCGCACCGATCCGCCTGTCGATCTCACGCTCCATTCTTCCCTCACTCGTGAACAAGACCCCGAGATACTTGAACTCCTCCACTTGGGGCAGGATCTCGCTACCAACCCTGAGAGGGCACTCCACCCTTTTCCGGCTGAGGACCATGGTCTCGGATTTGGAGGTGCTGATTCTCATCCGAGCCGCTTCACACTCGGCTGCGAGCCGATCCAGAGAGAGCTGAAGATCACGGCCTGATGAAGCAAACAGGACAACATCATCTGCAAAAAGCAGTGACCCAATCCTGAGCCCACCAAACCGGACCCCCTCAACGCCCTGGCTGTGCCTAGAAATTCTGTCCATAAAAGTTATGAACAGAATCGGTGACAAAGGATAGTCGAGCCTCGGATTCAGGAGGAACAGTGTGGTTTTCGTCCTGGTCGCGGAACAGTGGACTAGCTCTATACCCTTAGCAGGGTCCTGGAGGGTGCATGGGAGTTTGCCCAACCAGTCTACATGTGTTTTGTGGTCTTGGAAAAGGCATTCGACCGTGTCCCTCGGGGAATCCTGTGGGGGATACTCCGAAAGTATGGGTTACCGGCCCCCCTGATAAGGGCTGTTCGGTCCCTGTACGATCGTTGCCAGAGCCTGGTCCGCATTGCCGGCAGTAAGTCGAACCCGTTTCCAGTGAGAGTTGGACTCTGCCAGGGCTGCCCTTTGTCACCGATTCTGTTCAAAATTAACCAGCAGTTGAAGTTAATCTGAGCTACTTGCTCTTTTTGTATGTCAAAGTTGCTTTTCTGGTGTTTTTCCACATTTCAAACAATAACTGACTAGTAGGCCAGATGACTTGTGTGTAGGTGCAACAATAATCAGAGCATGACTAACATTAGCAGCCTTAAACAATGTGCATAGATCCTCAGACCTATATGGTGGTAATAAATAATGCACAACCATGCATTAGCTAAGTACTGTAACATCAAATAATATCTGCCAAACCCTCTCTATTAAAACTATTACACATAATGCTACTCCAGTAAACCACTACATTTTGTGTAGTGGCAATTGATGTAATATTAGCTAGCTTAATGGAGGTTGTACACATTTTGATTACTAAAACACATCTTCAAATGTAGCATGAGCTGCTTCTTCATGCTTTTGTTTTTTTTTTTTTTTTCTACGCTCTTGACTGGTATTGACTTGAGGCCATCTCTTTGCAGGTGGCTACCAACAATGTTAATTTAACGATTTATGAAAGAGCAATAACCCCAGTAGTGTCAAGGACCTCCAGAGCTCTGCACCACTGAGGAGGTTGTTGGTCTACATTATATGTCAGTGATGTTAAGCGATATGCCCGGTTACATTATGGTTAAGATTAGGGTTGTGGGAGGAGTTATTTGACTCAAATTAAGTAAATTAAAACAAAAACATACAATTCAAATGGCTGCCCAGTGGAGCTCATGAATCACAGAGGTCTGCAAACCCCCAAGGGGCCATCCACAATGGTCCGCTAATCACAGGCCCCACACAAAGTATGTCATTTGTGTACAGATGGGGTGGCTCTGAGTTTCAGGGCTCATGTTACATATAAAAAAGTGACAGTAAACTTTACTTATGCATACTAACAAGGAAATGCCAAAACAGCCTTTGAATATCACATCAAGAGAAAAGGTAAACAGGTTCATTATGCTGAACTTGCAAAGGTAACCTTTACATATCTGGCCCTACAAAGCCTACAGAACATCCCCAGCACTAATTTGTTCCAAGCAACATTTAAACTCTACAGTATAAAGCGCCAACAAGTTATCCATCCATCCATCCATTTTCCAACCCGCTGAATCCGAACACAGGGCCACAGGGGTCTGCTGGAGCCAGTCCCAGCCAACACAGGACACAAGGCAGGAACCAATCCCGGGCAGGGTGCCAACCCACTGCAGGACACACACAAACACACCCACGGGCCAATTTAGAATCACCAATCCACCTAACCTGCATGTCTTTGGACTGTGGGAGGAAAACAGAGCGCCCAGAGGAAACCCATGCAGACACGGGGAGAACATGCAAACTCCACGCAGGGAGGACCCAGGAAGCGAACCCAGGTCTCCAGGTCTCCCAACTGCGAGGCAGCAGCGCTACCCACTGCGCCACCGTCAACAAGTTATGCTAAAAGGAAATGAACATAGAATTAATAATAAAAAGATGAGCAGAAAAACATGAATGTAAAAACATTTTTCTTATTATTTTAACCACTTTATGCCATCTATGATTTGTAAAAGTGACATGTGCTATATAAGAGTGATATATTTTGAACTTACCAGTGGTCATATAGTTAATGTATGCAGCCTCGGGGTGATGACCAGCTATCCTTCACTTGACCACATTGCAACTGTTTCTTGTTCATGCAGATTCACTCTATAACATCCACAAGATCAGGCCATATATGAATGTATGTAGCACATCTTTTGTCTCAGACATTGCTCTTGTCACTTCTTGCCTACTGCAATACTTTACTGGCAGGGGTAACTGTGCTGCCAGTTTGCTGAAGATGCTTGAAAAATACACTCACATATCTTGTGTTCAACCAGCAGAGACAGCACATGTCACCTTTATTGTTAGGTCACTCTACTGGCTTTTTGTAGTCGCATGTATTAAGTTCAAATTAGTAAGGCTTCCATACACAATACTCAATGGATCAGTAACCCTATGATCCTTTTCATCTACTCAAACTGCTAATGTATGGTGACTGGTGATACCACATCTACATGGCATCAAATCTCAGTTCAGACGTTTTTCATATGTAGCTTCTAGCAGGTGAAACAAATTGCCCAACTCTATTCACTGGCTCCATTCATTGGCTCCGTTCACTTTGTTTAGGAAGCATTTTTGGAAATTCATGAATTCACACTGGCCTGGCTTGCAATGGAAAAGTAATCTCACTTTAAATCTTACTTGTATGCCCTGCTTTGTGCTCCACGTAACACTAGCTGTCAAGTTATTTAGGTTTACTGCATTAATGTCTGCCCAAACTGAAAAAGGCCTTTAGCTGATTAAAGAGAACGCATAGAACAACTCTTCCTTTTTGTTATTTGATGTTGTTTAATAAGAAACAGGTTGCAAGAGCAATAGTAACAACAGGAACAGGATTGAATTAGGAGTAGGTCGATAACCTTAAATAAACAAAGAAAATACAAGAAAAGTCATATTTTCATTCATGCTATAACAATTTTGTATATACATACACTCCTTCATTATTTCAAACATACGCTATTTACTAAAAATAAACATGCTTGCGCGATATCGCGCACTAACTTTACTTGCTTATACTTTTACATAAATAAGAGCTGTCACTAGTCAGAAATGATCACATTAAAAAATGTAATTTATTAACATACCAGTGACGTCTCCAAAATCAACTAACACATTAAGCTTTCTAATTCCTCCGTGATGCTTTTTCTTTTTCGTTCACAATTGTCTTCTACGTGAAGCAGTATGCTGACCCTTACTTCCGGAAACAGTCTCTAGCCCTCTTCACACTCAATCTTTATTTAAATAAACATAAATAAGATTGTCTTTTTTTTTTTTTAAAACGTATTATATAACAACATTTAAGCACAGCTTAACACTAACTATCGTTGATTTACAAGTAATCCAGTTGTCCACTAAATACTTAAAATATAGAAGCAATGCTGGATATAATTCAAAGTAGAAAACTCTTATTGGTTGTTCCTATACAAAACCATTACACTTTTCTCACCTTCTCAAAAAAAACCCGGTGTTTAACTTTTGGACAACTCTAGGGAATAAGACACTCACGTATTTTTATACAGACAATGTATTTGCATATTATGAACAACTATGCACCACATGTAACTTTCAGCTACACATGTTTTTCCCTTTATGCAAATTAGACACTTTGTTAATAGAAATCTACAGAAATTTCCACATCTTGCACCCATATCAATCTCAGAGGCCATATTGGTTGGTCTTGATACAAATTAAGAGAGAATTTCAACTACAGTAGAGTCTCGCTTATCCAACATTCTGTATTATCCGACGTTCCACCGCAAAAAAAAAAACAAAAAAAAAAAAACGCATCAATTGGCAACAAGAACTGCAAGTTGCGAGCGTGACCGTAGTCTATTTTTTGTTGCTAAGTACATTTTTTCAGTTAAATTTTTCTGTTGTTTTGTTGTAAAACATGATTACAGTGTATTATGTGTCTGGCCGTCTCTGGCGTGCGTGTCTCTCACGCGTGTGTGTGTGTGCATGTGCCTCTCTTTCTCTCGCGCGTGTGTGAGTGCGTGTGTCTCTCTTTCGCGCATGTGCATGTGTCTCTCTCACGTGTGTGTGCGTGTGTCTCTCTCTCTTGCGCGTGCATGTGTCTGTCTGTGTCTCTCTCTTGCGCGCTCTCTCTCTAACGCTGCACAGGGAATGCACAGGGAGAGACTGAACACATGCGGAAATCATCGGCGCGCACAAACCGAAAGGGAAACTGGCTTGTTCCTATACGGAGTGTGAGGTTGTGAACAGAGGCAAAAGTTTGGCGACCTTTTTGGTCATAACCCGATTTGTACGTGTTCAGAGATGTTCGTGAACTGAGGTTCCACTGTATTAGGCTCGTAATGTGTAAAATTATAACATAGTTTGACGTTTAATAGGCTTTTTCTTAACACCTCCCATTATCCGACATTTTCGCTTATCCGACGTTCTGCCGGCCCGTTTATGTCGGATAAGCGAGATTCTACTGTATATATAAAATATTTCAAAGAATTTACCCTTTAAAAACCCAGGGAGTAGTGGAAAAGAAACATTTCAATTAGCATCTCAGAAAAGGAATTTCACTCCATACATAGAATACACTCTAGCATTATATTTGCCAAGCAGTCCATACTTAAACTAAAGGTCTTTCATCAATCATATATATCTCATTTAAATTTGTCTAAAATGTACCCAGGGCAAGACTCAACCTGCAAATGCTGCCACTTAGTTCCATCTCCACTGGGCCATATGTTTTGGAAATGCTCTAATTTAACATCATTTTGGACAAAAATGTTCTCAGATAGCCTTGGTATAACAATCACTCCTAATGCATTAATGGTGATATTTGGTGTGCTCCCAGATAGTATTAAATTGCATAGAAAAAAGTTCAATATACTGTACTGTAATATCTTATAGTATGCTACTACCTCACAGGCTTATCTTGCTCAACTGGAAGAATTCCAATCCACCATCTATAATTCACTGGGTAAGCAACATTCTATATTATCTCAAATGAGAGAAAATGAAGTTCTCTGAAGATAAGTCTAAAACTTTTTTTAAAACATTTTAGGAATTCATTCATTTTTTTTCAGAATAAGCATGCTGAGCTGAGATGTTCTTTTTTTCCTCTTTTTCTTAGATTAGGGTTGAATTTTGTTTTATCATTCTAATTTATAATATTTTTGATATTATTATCATAATTATTATTACTATTATTATTATTAACTAGTCTTATGTTGTTCTGTTTGGTTTAGAATACAGTAGTTCACATGTAATGGCAAATTTTGTAACTTTGCTGTGGAACACTTGCTCAAAACAGTTCCCAGACGGATGCTTATTTGATTGTATTGGCCTTCTTGATAAGTCATTTTGGATAAAAGTGTCTGCTAAGTGAATAAGTGAAAATTTAAAGGTAATGAGGGTTATGCAACAGTTAGGCATTGCAGAAAATTAAACCCGCCTCAGTAGACAACTTTTCCAGCAATTTTCAGTAATTTTAGATAAAGTTAGTGAGTCAGAGGTAATTGTGTTAGGATTGTGTCATGGTCCCTGTGACAGCCATTCATGTACTTTGGCAATCACACATGTCAGTCTTCGTCCTGACCAAATGATAATTAGTTTTAGGAATGTGCTCCTGTGAATGTGAGAGCTGACAACCAGTTAATCCTAACCTGGAAATACAAGCATACAATGTAACTCAAAGAAAAGAAGGAATTTGGCATTTCGACTGCTCAAACAGAGGACATGTATGTCTGTGTGATGTATTGGCCAAACAATGCCACAATAAAATGGAAAAGAAAAAAGTACAGCAAATGCAGCTTAACTCGCCACACCTTGAAAACATTCGTATAGGCACCTCCACTATCAGGTAGCACTTTACTTGGCTGTCAGAATCGGGCAAGCTCATAATACTTTGGAAATTTGAAACTGTCCTGGAAAATCATTATAGAGTTATGTAATTTGTCAGTACTGTGATTACTAGTTGTATGTATTTTGGCATCCTCAAGGCAATGACATCTAGAAACTGCAATTGTTAAGTTTGACATGCTATTCAACTAGAAATCATGTAACTCGTGTAATTCAACTAACTACAACTATTGGATGTGCAAGAAGGAGGTGCATGAGAGAATATCTTCAAATATGCATGTTAATGTGACAGTGTAGTGGCTGGCTTTACAAACCTATGACATGGATGTCATAAATAATTGTGGACAGAGTATATTAAGAACTTAATTGCGAGCTGTTCATAGGAGTTGTGGAGTTGGTCTGTGCATTAGATAATCTTGAGGTGCTAAATAAATTTTGTAACCTTATCCTTTAACACTTGTTTCAAAACAGTCCCCCAGACTGATGTTTACTTGATTATACCTCTTTGATCTCTTTTCTAAGTTGCTTTGGATAAAAGTATCTGCTAAACAAAAAAATGTAAACATAATCCAGAATGATTCTCAAGTAGAATGTGACAGATAGCTGAACAGCACACTGGGTAAAACTCAGTGAATTACAAACTTAGAGTAAGCTAAGAATTTGGCTGGTTGTGATTCCTTTATTTGTAGTAGGAACTGTTACCCAGCTATGCCTAAAGAGACACTGGAAAGAGATTGGCAAAATTAAGTTTATTTATATATAATGTCACAAAAAGCAGTCACAAGAATCATAAAAAGGTTTGGGGCAGCCACCCGTATAATATTCTATGGCTGCAAATAGATAAATTGCTAGCACTGATGTGCTGAGAACGGAGTCCAACACAGAACTGATTAGGTTAGTCAAATATGGTGGCTTTAAAGGCCAGAAAAGGAAGTGAAGTCATCGAGGGCTGAAGTGGAAGGGTCCTCTTCCATAGGTTTGGACCCAGACATGACATCATCAAAAGGGCCGGAACCGAAAGTCTCTTTGGTCATGGGTTCTTCATCAGAAGTGACATAAGCCAAGGGCCCGGAAATCGGAAGTGACATCATCCAAGGGTACGGAAACCAGAAGTGGCATCGTCAGGGCCAGGCGGAATTTCCCGTGAATGGTCTGCAGGAAAGTGAGAAAAAAGGTCAGCGTACTCCGCCACCCCCTGGTCCGGCGTGGAATTACTCTCATTTAGACCCTTTAGCTGTCTCCCATGTACACGTGTGTGACAATATGTGCAACATAGCTGATTATAGGATGGGTTTCTTACTGTTTCTTTATTGTGCTTATAAAACACATTTTAGGCACTAAATTTTAAAAATATTTTTAAAATTGGACTGTTTTAAAGAATTTTTTTGCAAAATAAAAATCCTTTTCAGCAACACTATAGTAATTAGATGTCTGTGTTGTACTATAACTAAAGGGTACAAACAAATTTCTTTTTATGAGTTTTTTTCTCTTTCTATGATCTTATAGAGGAGCTATACTTAGAGTGCATTTATTGACGAGCTTGTGTCAAACAACACTGTAAAGCAGCAGACAATTTTCATTAAATATGCATGATTTGTGTACATGAATTGTGGTGCATAATGAAAGTCTTTGTTTTTGGAAAATATGAGTACTGAGATAATGAAATAGATGCAATATTCTAAGCTGGAAAGCAAGCAAGGTCTAAGCATAGGAAAAGTAGTCTGGCTTTGAATGAGGATCACTTAGAGTTGACAGGCAATAAACCTACTACTGCATCACTTTTCTACCCCATCCAAGTGACATTTTATGCTTCAACACTGGACTCTTACATTTTAGATATGCCATTATAACTACCAGTTATAACTACAACAAACATGTAGTTATTACTGCTCATGGATACTTAGGAGCCATTTCTGCTTAAATACTGCTGTGCCATTAGCAAATGAGGTTATCAGAAAGCAATGCAATGTGACAAATGAAACAATAAGTACAGTTTCTAAAGAGAAAACACTGTCAGAGAATTAAGCAGTTAGAAAAAGAGTGAGTACAGGAAATTTAATTCCTGAAGTCTCATTTTATATGTATGGCTGCATCTGAAACTCCAGAAATAACTCTAATACCAAATTTGTCACAATTTGTTTGGAATGTAATTGGAAAGCATAACCAGAATCTTTAAATGTTGCACTTCATTTGTTGTCCTATTAATTCATACAAGTTTCCTTTGTCTTGTCAGACTCATAAATCTTCAATAAGAAAAGAAAGAAATGAAATAGATTTAAATGTATTAGCTGAAGTTGTATGTTACTGGTGCCTGTAGTGCATATAAATGAGTTTACATCCCCGCTGTAATCTGATTTAAGACATTTTAACACTTGGGAACCTTTTCAGAACCATATCATCTACAGTGAAACTTCAAATTTGCATTTTATTTGCTCAGTGTTAATCTTTTAGTAAGCAGTCATGGTACATTGTATTTGCCTCAAGAAGCCTTTACCCTCAAGTGATGCATTAAAAAAAAATAATGAAAAAAAGGAAATATCAACATTGCATGTTGCTTAACCACAGCTTAATGCAGCCAGCCATCAGAAATAACTTTTTTGTTTTCTTTGGAGTGCTTCTATGAGTTTGTTAGTCTAGTTTAATAACTTTAGTTTATCACTGCTATAATTTTTCTTTCATTTCTAATAAAAACAATAGGCAGGGATTTACAATAACAGCACATTGGTGATGTCTCAAATGTACATCCATTCTCTGTCAAGGCATTTAGAAGCAGCAGTTGTGTTTGAATGCATCACCATTTTTCAATAATTAAATGTGAATAAATGTGATTGAACGGCACAGACAAGGTCTTGGCAGTGCACATTCATTTGATGGAAAGGATGCTTGCTTGGATGCACGTGAGGTAAGCAGTCATGATAACAGCCATCTGTCAGTCTACTGTTTGTAATGTCATAAACATACACACAGTTAGATTGCAACATTTCTTTCACCATTTTGATGCCATTTATATTTTTAACAGCATTGCTGTTTAAGAGATATCTACACATTATTTCTTATTTTATT